>NC_083730.1:10358712-10661742 GCF_028564815.1 Eubalaena glacialis
AATGAACTGTTTCACATTTTTATCCTTTGTAGATGGTAAAAGATTATTAACTTGATATATTGACAGGGCAAAAAACTCAAATTATAAGCCTGACCATTAAGACATACCTTTTGGCCTGAATCAATTTAAGTGCATGGCCATTATTTCTTTGTTAAAAATCTTTGAATTAAGTATCAAGACCCTTGCTGCTTTAGGAAAGCGCTTTTTGACTCTATAATCTAAACAGTCAGACACATTTCCTTCTAAAAGAAGGAAAATGTTTTTCTTAAATCTGTTTTTGAAAACTTATCTCCTTTTTGCTGAAAATGTTTTAAGGTAGACTGGCCTACTGAGAAAGAAATTTTGACTATTGGCTAAAGAAAGACAATCTGAAGCACCAATGTCTGATCCTGGCAACATTGCCCAGATTAAGTAATGGGTTTGGTCACAGCTTTGGGAATAATAACATTTAAAAGAACAATAAGCTTACTGGTGCATTTACAAATTTAATCTATAAATTGTAAAAGAAGTTAATGTAGTACTACGCAAATTAAATTTCCAATTTTTGTTGCAGCCGTAACAAAAACCTTGGCAAACTCTCATTTTACCAGTTCAAAAGTTTTGGGAACAAATCCAATACAAGAACAGTATCAAATAAGAAGCATTCCAATCATAACTATAATTGTTTTTCTCTGCATTTAAACAGCAAGGGAGTACATATATCATACTATTTTAATTTATCCTAATTTTTCTAAATGTAAGGAGAGTTTCCTAAAAGACTACAGTTCAGAAGGGGCCTTGTTGGAAGAAGACAAAAAACACCAATTATCTTTCCTTCCATTACCACATTAATTATGCCTGAACTCACATGGTCTACACCAAATATAAGGTTCAAACATTCAGAAATATTTAGATACAGTATTAGAGGTAATCTCTCTATTAAAAAACTATAAGTGCAACTACTTTAAACTTTAGAAATTATGGGAAAAGTCATGAAAGTTTGATGACTTGCTCTAATATTATATGATATATTAAAAAAAAGGAATCAAGTAAATTTTAGGGTGGTTTCCCTGTCTCTGTACTTTTATAACTGATTGATTACAATCATGTGCACAGGAAGAAGCCAAACTTAAATGGATAGAGCATAGCATAAACTGGTGACCACTGAAGAAACACAGCCTGTGAAAGTGCCCCAGCAAGGACAGTGTCAATGTAAATATTTACATACTTAATGCCAGCAGAAGTGACTCAAGCCAAAACTACCTATAGGGAGTTTGACAAAATGAAGATAATTGCATCTGTGCTTCTCTGAGAAATCAATATTCCTTTTACTTATGGATGTCTGCTAAGACATGACAAACAGTAGGTTTTCAATATCTATTTGTTGAATTGATGAACTCTTATTTAAGCCACAGACTTGGATAATCAAAGGACAGATTGATTCTAGAGGTTATATTAGTAAACACAATTTAATTGACATGATTAAGATCTTACAGAGATTGAATATATATTCATCTTTTGCTCTAAATTGCTAAAAATGACATCTTTGTTGTTTGGGATAGTGAACAATAGCTGCAAAGCCCGAGAGAAAACTGCAAGCCTTCTTTAGCACACATCACCTAGAAACAACTCTGAATATCTCAGGTGTCTATTTCATGTCATAGAGCCTTTGAATGGCCCATGTAGGGGAAATATAAGGCCCAAATTCGGAATTCAAGAACTATCACTTCCCTAAATCTGTTATATGAAATACTAGTCCCTTTGAAAGTCAGTTGCTGGATTCTCACTGTGACTTAGTTGGAGAAAAACAAATTTTAACGATCACTACCACTATCACCATACAAAAACAATAATAAAAAGAGTCATCAAGGGACCTTATGTCCATCCAGAATCCAAAATTCCTATATGAATTGGATCCTTTCCAACTCGGCAAATGAGAGCTGTATTGGGAAATGGAAATAGGACAGCAGGGCTTGCATTACAGTTGGCTCTAGCTCCTAAATTTCCCCCATAAACTACTTGGATTTTGAGTGAGAGCAGATCTTATGTTAAGTATTCTAACCACAAAAAGGTACTAATAATAATGGAAGTTGGCAGAAACTTTGTGAGGTGATTGGTTATGTCTGTGACCTTTATGGTTGTGATGGTTTCATGGGTGTGTACTTCTCCCCAAACTCACACCGAGTTATATATATTAAATATGTACAGATTTTTTACATGTCAATCACACTTCAATAAAGTAATTTAAAAAAGAAATCTGAAAATACTAGATCATTATTTGGAAGATACTTTAGAAAAACAATCAAGATTAAATTTAATATCAGGATGGAGAATATATTTTTTCTTTATCTATGACAATATAATGGCAAAGTAATTTTTCAATTATATGATGAATATGTTAAAGAAAATATCCCAGTTATTTGGCATCCTATCACTCTCTAAACATAGTACAATTTAAATAAATAAAAATCAATGATTGAGCAATCCAAATAAAGTATATTTAATTCCCTGTATCACTTTGTATGTGTATATAATACCACAAGTTGAAGTTTTCAGTCATCTAGAATATTCAAGAAAAAAATTTTTAAGATTTTTACTCTTCTTGAAAAATTTGAAAAATAAGAACAAAGCTGAAGAGCTACCCCTGTCTTGGTATCTTGTTTTTGTTGTTCCCTTCAATTTACTAAATCATGGATGTCATGTCTTTGTTCCATTTTTTCCTGAAGTGCTATGGGAATTATATACCATATTTCTGCTTCTTACTTCTAACAACTTGCTTTGTGTTCTAGATTTACTTTAGTTAATATAACAGGTTTCCTTTTCAATTATATTTGCTCTGCTCTTCTATGCTATTAATTTTTAGTTAGATGATCACATTATGATCACTTTGTATTCCCAATATTATTGATATTAATTATTCATAGGAAGTTATTCTTATTTTATAGGTATAATATCTTATCCATTTAAATTGACTATAGTGATTATGACTACATTATATGAGTTTCCTCTGGTTTTAGCTTTTCTCTGTTTATTGTAGTGACTGGATAAACTATTTATTGATTTTTGTATACTCATATTTGAGAAATGTACATTGGCTCCTTAGTACTGTAGTCAGCTTCTTCTCATTGTGGGGGAGGATAGCTGGGTAGGTTGTATTTATAAGCATAGGTTGTTTCTGGACGAAACACTACTCTCCAGCCCCGGGTCATGTTTACTTATACTGCCATATCTTGGAAGTCGATACTGCACTTTTTTGCCATTCAGCGAGATGGATAGAGTATGAACACACACCCAGTTCCTAAAAGAGAGTTCCCTCATAAATTATGCTTTTGGTTACTTCAGGAATCCTACATACTCCATAGCTGTGCTACCTCTAAGTTAGTGATTTCTGGAACTGTCTTACCTCCTCAGCTGTCTGCTCATGTGCATCTATTGGGTTTTAGTTTGTCTTTCTACTTGCTTTTTAAAAAATAAACCTAATAATGTTGGCATTTAAACTATTTCAGCAATTCTTAAAATTGTGAAATGTACTCTTAGAAGCCTTTCTAGTTTCACTGCATTCTTATGGATTGATTGATTTAAATTCCATTTTCATTCTTTCATGACATTTTTGTCTGAAGAAGAGATAAATGCTGATGCTGATACTGATCTGATCATATTATCATAATTTTAATCATGGAGTTGCTCCTTTGAGAAGGGATCATGATTTATTCATCTTTCTATTTCATCAGGCATTTAGAAATGGATCTTGCATATAGTATAGTTTTAATAATAATGTTGATGATAATAATGGTTAAATTTACTGTGTTTACCATACACAGGCCTTTGACAAGTCCTTAGTAATCCTCACAACAGAATTTTGAGGTAGGTACTGATAGTATTCACGTGTTTAGATAAGGGAACAGAAGCACAGAAAGATTAAATAACTTGCTCATGGTTAAATACCTACTGGATATCTGATTTAGAATTTGAACCCTAATATTTTGACCCTAGAGCCTGCACCATAAAATATTTTAACCTAAGTGCTATTTTTCAAGGCCAGGCCTCTAATTTCCAGCCTTTTCCTCACCTGCATGATATACTTAACAAACATATAGTCTTGTATTCAGAATATCTCTCCTAGTCCTACCAAAATATGATCTGCAGACAAAATGATTTATTATTTATTTTTATTTGCTAATTTGTTAATAGAATACTTCACCTACAACTATATAAGACCAATACCTGACTCTAGAATTAAAAGTTAATAGTCTTTAAAACTAACTTTAAAAATGAAAATCCATATGTTTGTTAAGATGCAATACACAGCTTTATCCAAGTTTATAGTCTTGATTTAGTTTTCACATGTTCTATAGTCATAACACAAACATATAAACAAATGATAAGCCCAGGAAAATAATATTTATATTAACAACAATCTAGAGACTAACTTTGTTAAATAAAGTTAGTGTTAAACAGCCGAAAAGAGCAAAATGGAAACTCACAATACTTCTAATGCACGATTCAAATGATTATCAGTGAAACATAACTCAAACTTGTGAAGACATGACATTTCATTTTACCAAAGCATTCACATTTATGGTGACTCTTTATAAAATATTTTAAATTGCCACACTCTGAGCCTAGTCATTTACTGGTCTACAGATTAATAGCATTGGTTTGGTATCATACTTTCCTCGCATAATTCACCATCTCACTAAGAATCCAAAAGTAATACTCAGAAATATAATTCACAGCTCATTATATTTTAACACAACATATTTCAACACATACACCAAGTTGTCTGCATCTTTATCTCCCCAAGTCACAATTAAAATGAGTTAATGAAATCATTATCCAACTTGCTCATTCTCATCATTTATATATGACACAACTTGTTATTTATGACATTACTGATCTTCTACTATACACCATAAAAGTAAATTCTTCTTCTCTTTTGAATGGTTGCAGTAATGAAATATTTTTTAAGGAATGTTACATGTACCTAAAAATAAGATGAATCAATTTACATAAAATGTATTTAAACATCAAGCTGATTTGGTAAGATGGAAAAATGTCTTGCTTCCATTTAAGCAACATTTCAGTTCCCTATTATATTTGATAATATACTAAGGAGAACCATCACATTATGAATAATTTTCTGTGACTGGCCCAAGAAGATAACCTCAAATTATTCTATAAATGGAATAAATAAATATTATGAAATATTGAAAAGACAAAAATTAAAGGATAAAATTTTATTAAAAATATAAATTAGTTTGAACATATTTCCTCAGTCATATTTGAGCTTATTTGACAAACTATGAGATCTTAAGTTTTGAGAATAAGCTTTGGCTTGACCTTCTGCCTTCTGGACTCATTGGGGTGGCAGTCCTGATCCCAGGATCTACTAGAGCAGGTGGTATATTAACAAAAGATGTCAAAAAGCAAAAAACAGGCATAGGCTAGACTCCAAGGAGAACTTCATGGGTGTACTGTACAGGAGTACAGGAGTGGATATGACCATGACAGATGACGTGGTCTTGGAAAAACTAAAAGAGTAATTATTTTATTTATTAATTTTATCATTCACACAGGTGTCAATCAATCAATTAGTCAGTTAGTCTTTGATGAGTATAGGCAATGTATCAGACACTGTTTAGGGGCTGGTGCAGTCTTCAGAATGAATCCTTATACTAGAATGGCAGCTCCAGGACAGCAAGAATTTTCATTTATTGTGTTTACTGCTATATTCCTAGTGCCTAGAACAGTGATTGACACATGGTAAAACTCAATAAATAAACAGTGATGTAATAAATATTGCTGAATGAAGAGATATAATTTCTTTTCCAGAGTCAAGAAATGTGTAGCCTTCTATGTGCACTCAAAACCAATAATTCTAGTTTTTTGAAAAACAGTTTCTATCTAGACTTACTCAATAATTCTATTTGAAATTTAATTTTACAGCCATTTGTTATATTATTCTTATTGGACTCTTTTTATTCTGATACTATATCTGTATATCATCATATATATCAATCCCACTCCTTCCAAACTCCTTTTAATAGTGTGACTTTAAATTATATAATATATGAAATCAAAATAATATCACTATTTTTAGCAGTAAATCATCATCATATTTTGTGTTTAAAAATAGAGAAAGTAAGGTAATTTTCAGTAGTAGTCACATTTAATAAAATCTAAAATAACTTCAAGTATTTACTTGATACAACACACTCATTGAAAAAGCTCATTGAAAAGTAGAAATATTTTTCTATCTGTATTATTAAAAAGCAATTCAAGTGAAATGAATCAGATCTCAGAAGAAACAGACTTTGTTTATTTAACAATTTTCTAAATATTAATTCTTAGCTTGTACACTCTGAACATCAGAAATATGACAGTCAAATGAATGCCAATAAACAGACACCCATGTTAAAAAATACCCAGACATATTTATTAACTTTTGCTTTATAACTGTTCAAACTTCAGATTGATTGCCTTTCCTTTGGATAAGATGCCAATTATATTAATGAAAAATAAACTTCATCTGTTCATAGTTAATGATAGAGTTGCTCTTATAAATAATGAGGAATGTTGGAGATTAACACACAAAACAATTTCACTTCAGACATGATTACAAGAAACTATTTGCATTGACGATGTAAAGGTGTCAAGCTATGCATCAACACTTTTGTCTGCATTTGTAGATTTTTATTTAGCTGAGGAATATTTTCTTCTATTATATCTTTATTTATTTCTTCTGCAGCACCATTCAAGACCAATCATTTAATTGTTGACTCTTCCTTGTCTGACTTCCATGCTATCTTTATTTTCAGCTCATAATTTTATTTAACAATTTTCTTTATTAAGTGAAGCATGCTTTTTATCTCATGTATCCAGCAATATGTATTTTTCATTCTTACATACTCAAGCAAAGCTTGAGAAAACTACAAGGCTCATTGTATTCCTACGAAAGTTGTTCTTATTTATGCTGCTACATAAAATGATTTCCATGGAGATTTTAATCTCTCATAAAACAGATCACTGCTATCAGATTTTTCTCAGTTCCTTTCAACTTTTTGACCTTTAGTTTTCTTATTCTTCCTCTGAATAGGTAAATATAGAAAAAAGAAGATAGGGATACACTTTTCTGCATCATTTTCAGTGTGCCCCAGAAGTCAGAGCAGGGCATGAGTTTCTGGTTCCTTAAATGTTCATACACAAATCTATGATTTAGGATTTGATGGTGAGGGTGCATAATGTTTTATTTTTGTTTTTCTTTCTTTCTTTTTTTTTTTTTCATGCAAACTTAAGACTGTAGTACTCTGAAATCTGTATGGATTTTTCTCAATCTGCCTCATAGTTATTTCACCCTATCAGAGATCTATATAAATATTTGTCAGTCTTCATTTTCAGTCTTGTGAGCTACAACTTTGCCTGCATCTGATTTGAAATTTAAAAAGAAGTAGAGCACTGCTAAATTTTAGATGCTAACCAAATTCTATTTTTAAATAAAAAGCTCATATATGTTATTACTTTACACAAACAAAATAGATTTTTTCCTTTAAAATATCAATTACAAATTTTGATACATAAATAAATAAATAAATAAATAAATAAATAAATAAATATATATATATATATATACACACACACACACACACACACACACTTAAATTAGCGTTGTTAAAGTATGGCAAAAAATAATAGTTGATTTTCATTCTGGAACTTAATGTGACTTTGTGCATGTAATTTATCTCATGCTGAACTCCACTAAGCCTTTATAAAATTAGAACTCACCTCATAGTGTTTCATGAAGTTTATAGCCTGCCACTTATTAGTATTAAATTAGTGGAAATTATTATTGTAATTATTAATAACCATGTACTGTTTTATTCATTGTTATTAATTACTTTTGAAACCGTGTTTTAGACTGTTTTAGACACAAATTATTCTCAATAATTTCTAAGGTCACTTTATGAAATGTCATATTGTAGCAACAATTTATGTAATTGGAAAAATGAGTTATTTTATGACTGTTAGCAGAGACTTAGATATGTCCTCATTCCTTAAAACTTAGTATAGAAATTGTGTTTAAATACATATAAGTTGTTTTCTTATTATTTTGCAAATTTACCTTCAATATTTTATTTCATTATGCATCATAAAAATATTTATTTGATGAATTCATAATTTCCAATGTCTATTATAACATAAATTTCATTTGATATAAATTAGTTCACCCAAAATATTAAATGAATGTCTGTAATACATCCAATAAATACATATAGAACATTTATTAAATAAATTGCATTGCAATAATTATAATTGTTACTATTAAATCTAATATTTATTATTTGAAGGATTTTCTCTCCCCTATCATGGATATGTTCTAGGTCAGATAAGCACTTATTTAAATGTTGCTTTGGAATTTACTTCATAGGCATGGAAAACTTTGTGTTTCACAAAAGGCAACTTGTCATATGTTGTCATATGTTTTATGTTTTGAAACTGATCCTCATTATTGATGCTATGGATGCATTTTTTGAAGAATGATCCAGCAACTGAACAAAGTCTTGTTTTTCCTATCTTAATGTTGATATAGAATGGTACAGCATTTATAAATCTGATAAACCAATATGAACAATTACATGGTGAAATGGAATATTGCGGAAAGACCACCAGATGTCTCCACACTACACTTTTTGGAAAGAATCTCCCTCAGACTCACTGTTAAATGAATAAATGGACAATAATAGTGACAGGGCACAAAAAATAAGTACAAACAAAATAAATATTTTTTTTCAGAATAACAGTTTAAGAAAATTGACAATAGGGATGCAATCATATGGATTTTATTTTCTCCAAACAAACATATCTATGGTAGAAAGTGCCTAAGGCCTCAGTCACCATGAATATTGCCCTTCAACAGCAATGATTGAAGGATCAGCTCTCTGGGGAAGGAGTCCTTAGGAGAGTGCCTGCATGCTGCGACAATCAAGGATATGGTAAGTGACCACCGAGGTACAACCAAAGCCAGATGTGGAAGAGCAGCCTGATTCCAGGCCGGCATGGATAATCAAGGGGGTGTTGTAAAGGCTTTGGTAGGATATCAAACAGGTCTACATGGAACAGTGAGGATGGTGCCAGTTTACCACTTAATATGAGAACACACGCAAGGACACACACACACTCTGGTAGGAGACAAGGTGTGGAAAGGGAGAAACTGGCCTGATTATGGGGACCAGATCTAGAAAGAATTAGTCAGGAAAATAAGACCATGGCAAGGCACCTGGCACAGGAGAAATCTCCCCCAGCACCTTCACATTCAGAGCTTTTCTCATTCAGGTGGCAGGGACCCTCCAGGCCAGCAAAAGAATCAACTCAATACTACCCTCAAATAGCTCCACCAGCACAAGGAGATGTTGGTCTTAGAAGTGTCTGTATTACTTCAAACATGGGATAGGGCTCATAGGGTACTTCTTAGAGTACAGAGCACTAGAAGGCTTGTTTGACCCACTCCAAATGCCTCCAAATGCACTGGTAATACAGCTGAGGGCTGCTTGCTCATTGGAAAAATAAGGAAAAAATATGGAATGGCTCTACAATTGTAAACAGTGACTGACAATCTCATTTTAAAGAACAAATGCATACTAGAAAGAGTAACAAGACTTTGTTTGAGGTACATTACCAGAATGTAAGTTTCTTATATAGTATGTAAGTTTATTTTAGGGCCATGTGGTTGTCAAGAAATTTGGTTATCATTTTATTTATTTTATTTTATGCTCATCAGTTTATTATACATGACGAATCCCACGTTTCCCTAAAGTTATAAAAGGTATGTTAGTCACTTATGTTTTGAGCTGAAAACATTTCTCATACTGGAGGGTGGATAGCCCTGAAAGAGAAAATCTTTACAACATGGTATTCGAAATCTGAAGGCCTAATTCACTACTGTGTCTGTAAACATGAATTTTTAAATTGGATTTTAAAAGCCTAACTTTATTTTTATAGCAACCTCATTCACAATTTCAGATTTTACCAATAGCCAGAAGAATTCACCAACAGCCAAAACTTTCAAAAGGCAGAAAATAATTATTTTGCTAAAATCACTGCTAAACGTGGATAAGTTTCAGTATAATAAGATTCTGTAGGGTATGCCAATTTCTCATTTGTCTCACATAATTAAAAATATACAGGCAACAGAATGTAGGTGTTAAGAAGCTCTCTATGGAGATAATCTTTTCTCATGTGAATGAGGTAAACATATTTCTCTAGACTACTCTTTGTAGATAGTTCTGCATCTACAGATTCTCTTTTATACTGTTCATTTATTTATTTACCAAGACATTATTATTTCTGTGTTTAAAAATAATAAGTACTGATTGATTATAATATTTGAAAATGCTCAAAGTTTATTAATGTGGTTTTACTGAACTACAAATAAAAGTAATGTAAGGTTTTCTGTTTTAGGCCATATTCTATATGCATCACTCCAAACACATAGAAAAGATAAATAGAAATAGAAAATCAATTGTAAAAAGAGAAGATTAAAAACATGAACACTTCTCAAAATGTGAAAGAAGCAATGAGGGTCTTTTGCTCACAGAAAAATAGAAAGCTGCTGCTCTCCCTCTGTTGCTTGTATGTTACTTCTAGGGAGAAGACACAGGCACTGCCCACAAGTAGGGCCTGAACCCACCCATCCGTGAACCAGCTCTGTGACTAGATCTGGGATGTCGCCAATTTCAGCAGAAGACAACTCCAAGCTGAAAATGTAAGACCTAATTGGCAACTAGGAATTGAGAAGATTTAAGGAAAAAAGACAATGATTTTAGAAGGAATGTCTGAGCTGATGGAAGGATAGGCAAAAACCTTGGTAAATAAGCAGATAAACCGAAAAACAAAAAAACAAACCAAAAAAAACTCCAGTGCTTATAGCTACAACACCGACAAGAGTGTTTGATTTGGAGATAATGAAAAAAATATAACTGAAGACAAGAACGCTAGGTAAGTCAGAGAGAGGTACCAAGAGCCAAGGCTCTAAAGTTCATATCTTATTCTGGGGGAGAACCCAATGTGGGTACAGTTTTTTACAAATTGTTAAGGTAAGTGTGCATGTAAAACATTAAAAGTGATCAGCAATGGGAGGGAAATATATTGATTCCAAATGTGTATGGGAAAAAAATGGGCATCTTGTCATTTGAATACAGTAACAAACAAAAATGCAGTAAAGAGGAGTAACAATGCCAAAACTTGGTACTCTACAACAGTTAACAAAAACTATTTTAGACAAAAATATTGAAAATGAAAAGGGAGCATCACAGCATAAATCAGCTTTTTAAATGACTGAAAAAATGGTAGTCAGTGAATAACCAACTCCATGTCACTACGTTAGGGAGCTGTGCCAAACACACGACTTTCTACACAAAAAAAATTAGCCCACGACAGCTGGTTGAAGGAGGAAATAGGCTGGATAAGTCTAGCACAGATTAGTTACATGTGAACCCCTGGATTAAAAAACATCTTCCCACAAAACACAGGCCCAGATGTTTACAGAGGTGAATGCTGCCATAAACTTTCTGATAATGGAGAAAGAGAAACCATTTCTCAATCCATTGTTTAGGCTCTTGACCCTTTGAACACAAATCCAAAAAATATTTTTAAATTACAGACATGTTCATCTATAAACATAGGTGTAAAAACTCTCAGCATAGTATTAGGAAATTAAGTTTGGCATTTTATAAATAAGGAATATATATATATATATATATATATATATATATATATATATATATCCTTTCTATACATCAGCAAAAGACTTAGAAAAGCAATTTAAATAAAGATAGCAAATCTAATAGCAACAGCAAGGTAAAAAGTGATAGTACAATATAAGGTATCTGCAAATATTGCAGTGATAGTTTGCCAGAATTTTTGGAAACAGTATGAAAGTTTTATAATACATTAAAGACCTAAATATATGAGAAGGTAAATGCAAAAGTATAAATATTATATCATAAACATGATCAATCTTTCCAAATTTATCTGTATATTTAATAAAATTTCTTTTTTTATATAAATTTATTTATTTATTTATTTTTGGCTGCGTTGGGTCTTCTTTGCTGTGCGCGGGCTTTCTCTAGTTGCGGCGAGCGGGGGCTAGTCTTCGTTGCAGCGCGTGGGCTTCTCATTGTGGTGGCTTCTCTTGTTGCGGAGCACGGGCTCCAGGCGCGTGAGCTTCAGTAGTTGTGGCACGCAGGCTCGGTAGTTGTGGTTCGTGGGCTCTAGAGCGCAGGCTCAGTAGTTGTGGCGCACGGGCTTAGTTGCTCCGCGGCATGTGGGATCCTCCTGGACCAGGGATCGAACCCGTGTCTCCTGCAGTGGCAGGCGGATTCTTAACCACTGTGCCACCAGGGAAGCCCCTTAATGGAGCGTCTATAAAAATTATGATGAATACTGACAAACATATTTTAAAATTATATAGATGAGCAAAAGGCTGAGAATAGCCAAAACATTTCTCAAGAAATATAAACTGGGAGGTGTTTCCCAACACATATCATGGCTTATAATAAATCTGTAGTGTGGTTTTAGAACACAAGTTGAACAAGTAAGAAACAGAGGCCTCCTGTATATGAAGCGTTGATTAATAGAAGAAAAACTTGAATTGCTCACAAAAAATGTAAAAAAAAGATTCTCAATCCACATTGAATTCTGACTTCATTTTACTGTAATTTCACAAGTGTTAAGGGTTTTAATGGACTGTTCTTTTATCACAAAGCAGTAGTATTCCTCTTTAAATACACACACACATACAGGTAGAAATATGCATATATCTATGTATTAAAAACTATTTCAATTTTTTGCTTAATATTTTTCTGATTAATTTTTTTAAATTGCTTTACTTTTAATGATATGAAATCATCCATGGCTTATGTCTACCTTTTCCAAAGTATCTAATTAGATTTTTGCTACATTTAAATCCTAATTTGACAGATGTTCTAAAAGATTAATTAATTTATTGAGGATTATTGTGATTAATATTTCTAAATTTTAATTACATATAAGATTTATAAGTACTAAAGAATAACTGTAACATTTTGGTTAGTTTAAATGTAATAATAATAAAGTACACACATATCAACCAGAAGTCAACTTATCAGTGGTCATAAGTTGAGTTTGTTTTTAGAACCCAGGCATATATATTTGTGAAGGGATATTGGACCAATTTTTGACTGTTGGCCAAAGAAGACAGTTATGTGGGTATTAAGCCTGATGTGAACAGCTTAGTGAGAAGGTCCAGAAGGGAGCAGGCCCAGGAATATGGGCTGGACACCTGAGGGAAAGCACAGAATTTGGTAGTTGTGACTTACTGTGGGCAAATGTCCAGGGAGAAATTGTTGTTGCAGAGAGAGTTCTTTTAATTTATAACACTGATTTACCAGAGGATTTTTTTAAAAAAGATGATTAATGGTACTTCTTCCAGTTGCATACTTGGCAATAGTCGCTGGATTACTCTCCATGTTTTATAAGTCATTTTAGTTGACAGATCCCAGAGAATATGTCTCTCATGCTCAAACAATATCTCAGTTTTCTCCTGCAATACCCTTTCCTTTTTATTTCATTAAGATCATATTGTTATTTTATTTTTATATCATTTCTATATATCGGTTTCCCCAGAGAGTAAAGGCTTATGAACTTTTTCTCTCTTTTTAAAAGAAGTTTTCTCCAAAATTTTGAGAAACAAAAAGAGATCAGTGTGGATTACATTTCCACAGGACCGGGAGTGTGATGTGATCAATACCATCAAATGTATGAGGTCAGGGACACTGAGACGGTCCCTGCAGAGTGTGCTGTGTGACAGGGGGCAGGTGTCTTGGAAGCAGATAAGCCAAACTAGAATCTGACTTTCCTACTTTCTGTTTAGCCTGGTGTAAATCTCATCTCTCACCATGTTGCCCTCATTAAAAAATATACAGGGCTTCCCTGGTGGTGCAGTGGTTGGGAATCCGCCTGCCAATGCAGGGGACACGGGTTCGAGCCTTGGTCTGGGAAGATCCCACATGCCGCGGAGCAACTAGGCCCGTGAGCCACAACTACTGAGCCTGCACGTCTGGAGCCTGTGCTCCGCAACGGGAGAGGCCGCGATTGTGAGAGGCCCGCGCACCGCGATGAAGAGTGGCCCCCGCTCACCGCAACTAGAGAAAGCCCTCGCGCAGAAACGAAGACCCAACACAGCCATTAAATAAATAAATAAATAAATAAATAAATAAATAAATAAATAAATAAATAAATAAATAAATAAATAAATAAATTTATTTAAAAAAAAAAGTGACTTTTGAAAAAAAAAACTATATATACAAAGTGCAATATTTACTTTGCTAGATTGTTCTGAGGTCAAATAATAAAGGTGTAAAGTTTTTAGCGTATGGTAATCCCTCAAAGCACCATTTAGCAAACTCCTTTTTCTCCTAGTTCTCCTACTCCCAAACTCTCCAGTCTCCTCATTTCTTTCTCTCCTCCCTCCCCCTCCCTCCGTCCCTGTCCCTTTCTCTTCCTTTTCTCCTTCTTTCCGTCCTTTCTTTTCTCCCTCCCTCCTTTTCATATGTTCCAACTCTCTGCTTTACTTTCAGGCAACCTAATATATTGCAATATATTTTTCCGCAAAAAGGAATGAGTTGAGTTACCATATAATCCAGCAATCCCCCTCCTGGGCATATATCTGGAGAAAAATATAATTAGAAGAGATACATGCACCCCAATGTTCATTGCAGCACTATTTATAATAGCCAAGACATGGAAGCAACCTAAGTGTCCATCAACAGATGAATGGGTAAAGAAGATGTGGTACATATATACAATGGAATATTACTCAGCCATAAAAAAGAATGAAATAATGCCATTTGCAGCAACATGGATAGATCTAGAGATTATCATACTAAGTGATGTAAGCCAGACAGAGAAAGACCGCTATCATATGATACTGCTTATATGTGGAATCTAAAAAAAATGATACAAATGAAATTATTTGCAAAACAGAAATAGACCCACAGACATAGAAAACAAATTTATGGTTACCAAAGGGGAAAGGGGTGGGGGAGGGATAAATTAGGAGTTTGGGATTAACATACACACTACCGTATATAAAATAGATAGCCAACAAGGACTATAGCAGAGGGAAATATGCTCGATATTTTGTAATAATCTGTAAAGGAAAAGAATCTTAAAAAAGAATATATATATGTGTGTGTATATATATATATATATATATATATATATACACACACATATATATCCGAATCACTGTGCTGTACACCTGAAACTAACACAACATTGTGAATCAACTATAGTTCAATTAAAAAATATATATATATAAAAGGAATGAGTATCAGAATCCACAGAATTTGCATAACATTTGAAAAATATATTGGTGAGGCTAAGTTTTGTTAGTATTTGTGTGTTTATATGTGTGCTGTGTTGTATGTATGTGATATGACTATAGAATGTAGAGTTCTTCAGGCCAGAGATTATAAATTGTAAGTTATAAGATGAATAAGTTCTGGGATCAAATGTACAGCATGGTGATTACAGTGAACAATTCTGTATTGCATACTTGAAATTTGTCAAGAGAATAGATCTTAAATGTTCTCACCACACATACACACACATAAAAACCAAAATCATAGTAACTATGTGAATTGAGGGATGTGTTAATTAACTTGATTGTGGTGATCATTTCACAATGTATACACAAATCATCACATAGTACAACCTAACTTATGCAATTTTAATTTGTTAATTATGCATTAATAAAGCTGGAAAAATAAAATAAAAAATTATGTTTGTGTAAACAAAAACAAACAAGTGAACAGCCAATAAACAGTCTTTTAGTTTATTAATAAATAGCCAATGGACACTAAAAGATGTATCACTAGCCATCTTTTTAGGTGGTATATTTGCTTGATTGTTTAGTTGCTTTCTTCAGAAAGCTAATTCTCAAAATTCTTACTCTATAAAAAAGATATAGTAACACCTACCTTATGAAAAAAAAATTTAATCTAAATTTTTGTTCATATTTTTTAGTTACTTCGCTTAGTGTCTGACAATTCAAGAAGCTCACTATTTCTGTAGGTGGACTCATGATCAGGAATGCTGCTATAAAGAGCAGCATGTAATCAGTATCTCCAGTCTGATGCATCTCAGTCTCCATCCCTTACCAGGCTGAATGATAAATGTCATTGTGTGAAAGCTTGAGGGTGACTGCCCTAACTGGTGAAGAACCATCTCTCCTGAACCTGCTGCTCTTTGCTATGACTGCTTTACTGGTCACTTTCACACCTGGTTTCCATTTAACCTTTCCAGCTTGGATGTAGATCCATTTACTTGCTTCTCCTCTCACACTTTGGCTCTATTCTGACTCCTTAGTTTGGGGAGCATTTTCAGGCTTGATGCTTTGAAATGAAATCCAGAAATAATGACTATGTGTTTCCCTCTTCTTTATATATTTACAGGAAAAAGCCTAGTCAAGGGCCCAGATCATTGTAGATTCATAAATGCTGATGTATTAGCCAAACAGAAAAAAAATGTGTCTCTTTGGTTTGGAAAGGGATTTGAAAAGCATTATGAGGATGAAGACTGCACAAAAAGGAGACCCAAATTCACAAATCCTAGTGTGTCTTTATTGCCAAGAATTTTTATCCCAAATAACTTCGTAGGGGGCAAGAATAGAAGTTTATGTCAAAGAAAGACAGGAACAAAAATAATCTGATTTATTATATAAACCATATATATATAAACATAAAGTTATATGATTACTGTAGTATAATCACATATTTTCAAAGAAAATACTCATTTCAACTACACTTCTACTAAATTTGAGTATTTCTTTCAAAATTTTTGAGTTGATCTATAAGACAGCCTTGGATTGATTTACGCAACATGGTACAAGTTATGTATTTAGATAACTGGATAACTACAGATGAAATTCTCCTTGCCCATTATTTTTCATCATTTCTAAGTATGTGAGGAGTGATGTAAAGAAAAAGAGAATATAAACAATGAAAATAAATGATTTAATGTGCTTTTTGACATAGAGTTTATAAGAAGTAAAGATATACACAGTGCAGTGAGAGCACTTATATAGAAATTAAAAGTTGGGATCCAAGAAGATTTTTCCCATGATGAATTAGCATTATGTAAAGAGTATAAACATGTCAAATAATTAAAAATAATCAGGGCAGTGATGCTTCAAGAATTCTTATATTTTGGAAGAGAACAAAACTTTTAACTTGAAACCATTATATCAGTTTATCATCCTCTGGTGCTATATTAACCTTTAAAAATTATCATATAGAGTGAAATATAGTTTTTATCCAACTGAAACAGGCCAATTTTATCTCTTCTTTTATGAAAAACATGGTATTATTTTTAAATGACTTTCATCCACAAATATCTTTAGAATATTGGAAAGGAATCATTTGCTTTTTAGATTCATAAAAAGGTTTGGATATTTCCATGGACACATCTAGACTATCTACCATGTCTTCCTTCACTAACCATGTTACATCAGCTGACTTATGAGCCATACAATTTATTAGAAAGTAGAAAGATGTGTGTTATTTATAAACCTGAAAAATAACTACTTTCAGTCTGTTTATATCTTTAATATGTAGCCTACAACTAAGTGTCCTAGGTGAAGTAATTTTGATTTCTTCTTTACTTTTTATTAAAAAGCAAACTTGGCTTCAATGAATGTGTTTTTAAAATCTAGTGGCTTTGTCACCTGCAATCTGTGTCTATTGAATTCTTGGAGGAAGTTCTCAGAAAAAGGATGCGAAACTGGATGTATACTCACTGCACCTGGCTGGTGACAGAACTGCTGTTCTGTTCATCTGATTGAGGAGAAACCTTGAAAAATCTCAACCTCCTACTTTCAGGCTCTGCTGAAAAATATTTCCCTTTCGAATAACAGCTAAGGCGGTATTATGTAATAAATAACAGAACAATTACAGAAGACACGCATTTTTCTGTCTCCCTAGGCAGACGTCTCTTCTTCCCTTTTAAGCTTCAGTTGAAATATTTCTTTTTCTTTAATGTGCACATTCTTGGACCTGAATCCTGAGAGATTCTCTGTTTTCACACCGGTCTCAAGCTATCTAAGTCAGCCACTCCTTCTCTTGTGTGAGTTTTTTATTTTTCTAATCTGGTAAAATCAGCATGCTACACACAAATACTGGTATGGAGAAATACCCACAGATTTTTAATGATAGCTGAGATTGTCCTCTCTTTTTATTTGGAAAGAGAAAAACTTTAAATTATTATATTTGTCACTATTAATAAACAGTTTGACTTGCAAAGCTTAATCAGACTTGACATTTAAACCCTTAAAATTTCATAATTAATTTGAATTTGAGACGAATATGAGATGCATATATAGAATATGCATATATAATAAAGGACGATTGAACATTTGAATATGATATTATTTATCTGTACTGGATTATCTATTACCAACTTGGAATCATCCCCAAAGCCTTCTAAGTTTTTCTCTGCATTTCAGAGAATAAGCTAAGGACTTCACTTCTCAGAATCCCCTTCCCTCTGTGCTCCAGGTTACGATTTGCCAACACAATAAACTCACGTGATATTTGGAAGGTGTTCTATTTGGAAGGTGTTCCATTTGTAGGTAGAATTGCCTCCAGACTCTCCTGCAGGCCTGAGACTCCCAGCAGATTCTTGGTGCGTCCTTGGGAAACACTCATTTTGAGGCTGCATGAGGAGAGACAGGGTGGGAGTTTGAGAGCTTCCTGAAAACTGAAGCAGCTTTCTGGTGGTCTTCTTAGAACTACACATTTTAAATAACATATTTGAGTGTGAAATTACAGTTCCCTTACTGATAGCCTATGGTGGTCAGTTTTGTTTGCGCCAAAGGCAAGACAAGGCTCTCCAGCCGCTCCTGACTGCCACGCGAGCTCACGTGCTAGCTGGGCCACATGACCCATCCAAGAAAACGGTGATTATAGGAGTGAAGGGTCTGTGTCATTCCATTCGGAGGCTTTGGTAGGTTTTCATGAGAGGTTCCCCTATCACTGACTTGCTGGGTCAGGGGTGCCAAGATCACCGGCACGTTCAGTGCTTTACTACAAGGCCTCACAGTACTCAGCATATGATTGCACTCACAGGTAAGGTTTACTATGGGGACACAGTGAGGCTATGCCACTGGGCCAGTCAGGGAAAAAGACACATCAGGTAGAGTCTGGAGAAATCCATGCGTTGACTTCCTATGCTTTCTCCCACTCCTTGGTGGGGGTCACGACCTTTTCTCAAGCAGCAACATGCATCAATGTGTGTGCGCAGTACTTTTGTCCAGGGAAGCCCTGTTGTGACTTAAATGCCTGAGTTTTACTGAGGACTAATCACGCAGACACTTTCCACCCACCAAAATTCTGGACTTCTAGAAGGAAATCAAATATTCACATGGTAGAAACACTGTGGACAGACTGGCACCATCCTGTAAGTAAGCCCTTCTTAGATCAGGCCTGCATATTATTTCCTGCACACACACGTGCAGATACCTGAAAATATATGCGAACATCTGCAAACATTTAGTATCCTATTGAAAAACGGTTTCTGGCTGGCTATTGATCCCTGGTATAGATTGAACACTTGATCATGGGGTGCCCTGAGCTGCCCATCATGAAACTGATGTGGATGTGGTCATAGTACTACAAGGTAGGTCAGATTTAAGACAATTCTGAAGGACAGAAGCACAGCAAGTAGTTTAGATTATTAGCGTAACTATGACTATTACATTAAATCCTATCCCTCAACCCATATCTATAGCATCATAGGGAAATCACTGTGACTCACTGACTCTTGAAGAAGGTATTATTTTTCCGGTGTTTGGATGATTCTACACATGAAAGTGGAACACATGAAACTAGATAGCTTGAGGATTATAAACTTCACCTAGTCATGGCTCCAAAAGACAATGACAGGAATTCTTTTAGCGAACAAAACTTGAAACAATGAATGTGGAATTTTCCACTCTATCTGGAAGAGGGTATGGAAGAAGTGTAGACTGATGCTGATTTTTTAACAATTTTACTGAGGTATGATTAACACACAATAATCCGTACATATTTGCACTGTGCAATTTGATAAATTCATACCTACATTTGTGAATCTATCACCACAGTCAAGAAAGTGAACAAATTTATCACCCTCATAAGTTTCCATGTGACCTTCTGTTATCTCTCTTCCCCATCCCTCCCCAAATCCCCCTCCTAGACGACTACTGATCTGTTATCTGTCACTACAAATTAGATTTTTTTAAAGTTTCTAGTGAATAGAATCACATAGTATATACTTTCTTTTTTTGTCTTTTTTCACTTATGATTATTTATGACATTGTATGTTTCAATAATTATTTTTCCTGAGTAGAACCTTATTGTTCGTATACACTACAATTTGTTTATACTTTTACTGATTGATAAATTTTGAGTTATTTCTAGATTTTGTGATTACAAACACAACTGCTGTAAACATGTACAAAACTTGTATGAACATATGACTTCTTTCCTCTTGGGGTAAATTCTTGGGAGTGGAATGGCCAGATCGTATGGGATTTGCTCTCTACCTAATTGCTGAGCTGGAACATTGATCTTCTCCTGCCCTCAGCACTCCTGGTGCTCAGGCCTTTGGACTCAAACTGGAACCTAGACCATCAGCTCTCCAGCTCTCAGGCCTTCAAACTTCACCTTGGGCTTTCCTGCATCTCCAGTGCAGGCTGCCGACCCTGGGACTCTCAGCCTCCACAATCACATCAGCCAATACCTTATAATAGTTTCTCTCTACGTAGATACTATTGCTTGTTTCTTGGGAGAACCCTGACTAATATAACTTTTTGATAAGCTGTCAAACTCTTTCCTAATGTGACTACACCATTTTACATTCCACCAGGATTGTATGAAAGCTCCACTTCTACTACAGCCTTGTCAAACTTCCAAAAACAGAAAAGGAGGGAACATTTCCTAATTCATTCTATGTTACCAGTATTACTCCATTACCAGAACCAGATGAAGACACTACAAGAAAACTACAGACTATCCCCCTTATGAACACTGATGCAAAATGTCAACAAAATACTAGCAAAGTGAACACAACAGCATATTAAAAGGATAATACCCCATGATTGCATGGGATTTATCTCAAGAATGCAAGGTGTTTCATAAGAAAGTCAATTAAATAATACACTACATTAGAGGAATGAAGGAATGAAATACATAACCATCCCAACTGACACAGGAAAAAACATTTCTCAAAATCCAAAACCCCTTCATGATAAAATTGCCCAGGAAACTAGGAGCATAAAGAAGCTTCCTCAACATGATAAAGGGCATCACGAAAAATCCACAGCAACCATTTTACGCAATGGTGAAAAACTGAAAGCCTTCCCTAGGATCAGAAAGTAGACAAGAAAGCTCACTTTCATCACTGCTATTCAATATTATACTGGCAGCTTTGGTCAAAATAATGAATCAATAAAAGGAATAAAAGGCATCCACATTAGAAAGGAAGATGTAAAATTGTCAAGAGTGGCAACGTCTGAGTAAACACTTGAGTGGAAGAAATTTTAGGTTAAGGGGCAGGAATTTTCATTGTGTGGCTGCTTCAAATACCAGGAACCACAGCCCTAGAGAAGCTACTTATTTTTCTGACAGTCTCAGAGCCCTGCTCAGGACCTGGGGTGAGGGAAAAATAATATTTGTCTCTTTCAGCATTAACTTTTTTGCTGGATAACTATTGTGATTCCCAACTCAGTTGCACTGACGGTTATTTTCTCTCCGTTTCTGGCACATTTTGGCTTTTTGATGTTTTCAAGTATTTTTTTTCTCTATATATTTTTACAAGGATTATTTTTCGATGCTCTTAGGTAGTAGCTACTTGAAAACAAGCTAGGGGACTGGTGACAACACAGGAAAGCAAGTGAAGATTATTAACTCCTCTCATTTTAGTAAGAAGCATATTAGAATCAGAGATTCCAATATAAAAGTGATTGTAATAATAGAAGATATTTAGTTATTTTTTTTAATTTACTAAAATATTTAAAATTGACATTTTTTGTAGTTTGGGGTCCTTATTAAAGCAACTTCTTTTCATTAACATCATCATGTGGAAAATAACAAGTTTTATTTAATTCTTTTAATATATATTAATTATATGATCATAGAATCATGAATTTACAGGGGCAGAGAGGGCATGAAGGATAAGAGTGAATTGAAATTTTGTGAACCTCAGTTCTCTATTTCTTGAAAGATAAAAATACAAAGAAATAGAGAGTTTGCTTAGAGTTCGAACCCATGAGTACTGAATTTGAAGTCTACATTTTTAAAGTGACAATAAGCATTACAGAAGCTGCAGAGAGTCCTAGGGTTCATGGAATGAAGGTATTAGGTACAGGGATTTAAACCAGCCTTAAGAGTGTGTAGCCATTAGAAAAGCAGTTAAAGAAGATAAATTGAGTTATTTTCACTTTGTACTATACTTTGATTTACTGTAGTTTTTTCTATTGATATTGGCTCACTCCATTCAATTTAATAAGTTGCATTTAAAATGCTATGCTTTCCTAACAGATATAACCTGGGTATAAGGATCCCCCCCCCCCAACAGCCATTTATCTGCTAATTATTTAATACCAACAGCATATTCAGTCAATTCTAAAATATAAACACAAACCTAAAATGGCCAACTCAGACACATTTTCAAGAGACAAAAAGCTCATTTTATCAAAAGATTCAATACATTCCCTAGAGCTAGCCACAGCAGGGATTTTCTTTCTTTCTTTTTTTTTAAACATCTTTATTGGAGTATAATTGCTTTACATTGTTGTGTTAGTTTCTGCTGTATAACAAAGTGAATCAGCTATACGTATACATATATCCCCATATCCC
The DNA here is from genome assembly GCF_028564815.1 of Eubalaena glacialis. Taxonomy (NCBI): domain Eukaryota; kingdom Metazoa; phylum Chordata; class Mammalia; order Artiodactyla; family Balaenidae; genus Eubalaena; species Eubalaena glacialis. Next base: position 10,381,623 of record NC_083730.1, read on the forward strand.
CTCCCTCTTGCATCTCCCTCCTACCCTCCCTATCCCACCCCTCTTTGCAACACTATTTACAATAGCCAGGACATGGAAGCAACCTAAGTGTCCATCAACAGATGAATGGATAAAGAATATGTGGCACATATATGCAATGGAATAATACTCAGCCATAAAAAGAAACGAAATTAACTTATCTGTAGTGAGGTCCACAGCAGGGATTTTCTATGGCAGTTCACTTACTTTCTCTGGAGCCAAATTATTTTTGTTTTTTAGGAAACATGCACAGAATTGTTTAAGACACACACTCAGCAACCTGATAATGGCAGAAATTTTCTTCAGTGTTTCCAAGACTCTTGGTAAACACTTAAATCTTAAGGTAAACCAAATTTACAGAGTATTTGGAGTATGTGTGTTGCCAAATAACCATGGCAAGGACCCACTATCTATGTCACACATCGGTACACACCACACCATCTCCAAAGGGCAAAAAGTTTTGTCAGTATCATGCCTTAATAGTAAGTTTTGCCTTTACATTCTGTATAATAAGGCAACCTCCAGAGTTGGAGTAAATATTTGTAAGCCACACATCTGATAAGAGGTTAATATCCAAAATATATAAGGAACTCATACAACTCAATAGCAAAACAAAACAAAACAAAATAGCCCAATTTAAAAAAGATGGGCAAAGAACTTGAACAGACATTTCTCCAAAGACATACAAATGGCCAAAAGGTATATTAAAAGATGCTCAACATCAATAATTATCAGTGATATGAAAATAAAAACTACAATGAGATATCACTTCATATCTGTCAGGATGGCTATTATCCAAACAAAAAAAAAAAATCCAAAGTTAAGTGTTGGTGAGGATGTGAAGAAAATGGAACAATTGTACACTGTTGTTGGGAATGTAAATAGTGAGGCAATTATGGAAAAACAGTATGGAAGTTCCTCAAAAAATTAAAAGTAGACTCCCATATGAATCACAATCCAACTTTTGGGTATATATACAAAAGAATTGAAATCAGGATCTTAAAGAGATATTTGCACTCCTATGTTTATTGCAGCATTATTCACAATGGCCAAGGTATGGAAACAGCCTAAATATCCATCCAGATTAATGGGTAAAGAAAATGGTGTATACATACAATGGAATATTATTCAGCCTCATAAAGGAAGAAAGTTCTGTCACTTGCTGCAATGTGGATGAACCTGGAGGACATTATGTTAAGTGAAATAAGCCGGTTACAGAAAGACAAGTACTACATGATTCCACTTATATGAAGAATCTGAAATAGTCAAACTCATAGAAACAGAGAATACAAGTGTGGTTTCCAGGGTCTGGATGTTGGGGGTAAATGGGGAGTTGTTCAATTGGGTGTACCATTTCTGTTAGGACAGATGAATAAGTTATAGAGATGTGCTGTGCAGCATAGTACCTATAGATAACAGTATCATAGTGTGCACTTCACAATGTGTTAAGAGGGCAGATTTCATGAGAAGTGTTTTACAACAAAAGAAAACAACTCCAAAAAACAAAAACAAAAACACCGCTGGGAGGTGGGAAGGTGTTGTATATATCTATTTCCTTGTTTGTGGTGATGGCATCACTGGTATGTTCATATGTCCAAACTCACTAAACTGCGTGCATTAAATATGTTCAGTTATTTGTATGTCAATTATACCTCAATAAGCCTGCGGACAGAAAGCAAAACAAAAAAATCTGCATATTAGAAAACCACATATGAGCATTCTTCCTTGTCTTCCTACTCACTCTAACTACACTGTATTTTCCCTATGTCTCCTCTTTCTTCAGTTATGAATGTTATTAAAATAAGCAAAGCCTTAGTGAATTCTATAAAAGAGTTGTTACTTTTAGCCAGATTCACAGCTGAAGTGAGCCTATTGCAAAACACCCTGGGAAAAGAGTAATTTTTTGGAAAACAGAGTTGCATGAAAAATGTCCTGATTGGGAGATTCATATACATAAAGGTGTTTGGCTATGGCGTTGACTGAATTTTAGAATAATTCTGGACATAGTTTTTATTTCTATTTCTAAAGAGGGAAGTAAAGATCTTAGAATTAGGACTTTCATAACGGTTTTGTTTGTGAAAATGTTCAGTAATGTTTTATATTTGAGGCTCTCAGAATGAGGAGAGTTCTTTATCCTCTATGAGCACAGAGCTGCCCAGGTTTTTCTGGACAGTTGGTGGGCAAATGCACTGGAAGTTATATTCATGAAGAAATGTGTTTCTAAGGGTCGTTTTGGTGTTAACTTTTAATCCTATGATAAACTAAACATATTGTTTGAAATGTATTATTAAACAATCTGCTTATGTATCCACAAATTTAAGAACACAGAAAGTGGCTTCATATTTCCACAGGGTTAGGAAATTATTTCTTGTGAAACATCAAGTACATTGGGTTTTTTTCCTATTATTATTTTTGAAAGACTGTGTTGAATAATTGCTTTTTTGCTCTAAAGAATGTACTTGGAATCAAATTCAACTATAATCGTGAAGATTACCTTATTTAAATTAAGCTATTTTATAGATGAAGAAAACTAATGTCAAGAAGGCCAAGTTGATTATAATCACGGATTATTATTGGCATGCGAGATGAGAATCTTGAATACCCACCTTACATCCTATTCCTCCACTGTGCTACTGCAGTTACATGAGATAAGTAGATTTTAATATCTGACTGTTTAATTATTTAAAAAGCCTCAGAATTCCTTCCTCAACGATCTTATTAAGAAACATCGTCAAAATGGAAGTTAAAACATGCCAAAATGCTTTTAAAACTAGGGCACTTGTCACAGGTCTTAAATTAGCCTGCCATTATTGAGATGGAATTCTTGATTAAACCAAAAATTCTGGGCAGGGCAATTGTTGGCTCTCCTCACAATGAAAACTGACAGACTGATTCAACCAAATCTTTCCATTATACCTGTTCTATGACTTCAATATATGACCTTCATCTTTAATTAATCTTAACTCACCAAACCTTCTCCTAAGTACTTAAAATAAAGTTTTCAAAAATAAATCCTTTAATAGATTACTTAGATGAAAGTCTTGCTCTCACCTTTCACTTTGCAGATTATAGATTACACTTATACATCTTAGTAATGTCATCAGATTAATGATAGATTACAGAGGCAAGTAATCAGCACGGTATTTCCTTAATAATGTCTTCCCTCAAGTCATCAGCATCATGGCACTACAGAGGTATTACATCGACAGTGGTTTTCACCAGCCTATCATCTATGCAATTGTACATCACTCCAGCAATTGGGATGCGAATAAATCATTTGCTGTCACCTTAGTATAGAATATTAACTTAATGCTGCCATGAGTTAACTGAAGGAATGGATTTTTTTCTTCTGTTACTCATTACCATTGAGGTGGAACCCAATGTCTGGATGCAACTGAGGTTTAGTGAGGCTTCCATTCAAGCAGGATAAACCCCTAGCACTTTAGAAATTTTTGGATCTGCATTATATCATCTGTTGGGATTAGAAGTTGTTTCAATCAACAAAATGATTTTTAATTTGACTAAAAACATTTAAAATAATTCACCAAACTAGAAAATGCAGATAGGTATAGATAAATAATATATAAATATATTTATAGATAGATATTTCATAGGTGATTATATTCGACTATAACTACACTTTTTTTTAGATTTATTGGTCTGCATGTTTGCATTGTGATTTGGGCAATTTATAGTAATTTAAAAAGCAATTTATGGGGGTCATATGTATTTAAAATGAAGTCTCCTATAATTTAGATGTTACTTTAAGGATAATTGTGGTGTGTGTGTGTGTGTGTGTGTGTATCTTCACTGTTGTACAAAATGGCATGACTTTTAAATGTTTTGTGTAATGATTACTGGAATATTCTTACATCTAATGGATATTTTAATCTTAAAAGATGGATTCCTTTGTATTGTTGTTAATTGTTCCTCTCCCATCATTTCCCAAGAATTACCTAAATTGTGAAGAAATGCAAAATTTTATACAAAACTTTAGAAACCAGTATTTTGTTATACAATCATATTCAACATTACATATGATGTAATTGCTTTTTACTTCAAATAAGTATATTCTTAAGTAGTGAATTTTAAGTCAGTATAGTTTTAAAATTTTTATTTAAATTAATTAAATTGAAATAGGTTTATATGTTATGAGGATTATTTCCCAAACCATGTTTTATAAAAATAGTGATTGAAACATCATTTTTTTAAGTTGTGAGAGTGGGGAAACACATACATAGTATAAAGGAATGAGGACATGTTGTTGGAAATGGAAAGAAATCTCACAGAATATTGTGTCAATCATGTGTTCCAGTATGAGGGATAAGATATTTTCACATGATTTCTATAATAACTGAAGTTTTATGTAAGGAATCACTAGTTTATTAAAAAAAATCAGAGTTAAGAAACGAGCTTGAAGGAAGAGAGTGAATTCAAGGGAAACACAGGGAACTCAGGAGGGACTTTGAGAATTTGGGGTAGACTGAACCCTGAGTTCTAGGAAACAGCTTCCAAGGAAGATACACCAGAGATAAGAGGAAGTGATTGATGCTTGTTGAATACTCAGGACTTCAGAAGATGCTATGAGGTATACGTACCCTGATGATTTATATGCAATAGTATTCACTGGGTACAGGGTGAAGCTGCAGAATTTTAGAGTTGGTGGAATTGAGCTAACGAGCTTGGGGTACCAAGGAGGCTCATTTCCAAGAAAAACACATTTGTGACCAGGAAACCTTGGGGTGATGGCCTCTGTGCTATATGGTAAGGACATGGTATGCATAATCATGTCAGCAAAAGCTTGATGCAGATGGGACCAGGGCTGTGGGCATTGGTTTTTGTTGGTTGAGTTTTCTAATTTACATAGGTGACATATCGAGGAACATGTGAAAGTCAAAAGAAACAGAGGAGAGAAGATTGTGGTCATTGGATTATGTCAGGAGAGAAGTAGTTTCAGCTTGAATGAAGCTTGGACTTAACTTCCAGGAAAAAAAAAAAAGTTCTCTGGATAAAGGAGAAAAGTTGTCCTGATTCTAGGTACAGTGTAAACTTCCAGTGAAACCATGCTTCCTTAATAATGTATGCTTCTAGGTTTTTGTTGTTTCTTATTTTTTTTGTAAAATTATCTTAAGACATCAGTGTGATATTGTATTCAATTTATCATTTTAAGATTATGAACATTTAAAAGATTTGAAATGCAGTATTGATATCATAGTGGGGAAATGAGAAGGGGATAATTAATTATTATTGTTTCAATATCAATTTGTAATCTTCAGCTAAGTTAGTGAAGAAAAATAGGAGGCTTAATGCCAAATCTTTCTTGGCTGGCCGTGCTAAAGAAATCACGCATATGTTGGTCATATATTAAAAGCAAAAAAACTGCTTCATGTTTAAGAAACTACACAGCAGGTGCCTCTCACAGTGGTACTTTATGTTGACTTCTCTGTGTAACAGATTCTATCAGAGCTATTCCAGCAGAGTGGGTAAGGGAACTAGAGTCAAAAGGTTTGGGTTTACATTCTGGTCTGAGGTTTAGTTGTGTGCCTGAGTCAATATTTCTTCATTTATTTCCATACCATCTTTTTTTTTTTCTTTTTTACAGCTTTACTAAGGCATAAATAGCATACAATAAACTAAACACATTTAAAATGTACAATTTGAAAAGCTGTGTCATCATACCTATTTTCTGGATCTTTTTTTTTTTTTTAACTTCCATGGCTCTACTTAACTTTCGAACATGTGGAATGTGGTAGGAATAACTTTTAATTTTCTTGTCTCCTAATTCTCATATCAGTGTTGATCATGGGTCTATTATGATTTTTTTTTTATCATTATGGGTTGCTTTTTCTGCTGCTTTTCATACCTGGTGATCTTTGACTGGATGCTAGACATTATACATTTTAACTTATTGGTGTCTGATATTTTTGTATTCCTATATTCTTGAGCACAGTTCTGGGATGAAGTTAAGTTACTTGGAAATAGTTTGATGCTTTCAGTGCTTGGTTTTAAAGATTTATGAGGTGGGATCAGAACTATGTTTAATATAGGACTAGTTATGCAGGACTAGTTAGTGAGGCAATATCTTTCTAAGTGCTCTACCTGTTGCCCTAAAAATTATGAGATTTTCCTGTTTGGCTGGTGGAAGTAAGCTCTACTACTGGCCCTATGTGGATCCTTGGCCCTGTTCCCTACATTCTTTATGAAAGTTTGTTTCTTGCCTCTCCAGATCTTGAGGGTTCTTTCTCCTCTGTGATATAGTCTCCTGTGACTTCTACCAATTTTGTTCATGGAGTCCACTGAGCTGCAGTCTGGGTTCCCCCCCCTGAACTACTACCTGAAGATGCTCTTAAGGAAGTAGCCTTGAGCAGTTATAGGACTCACCTCATTTGTTTCCCATCTCTCAGGAATCATTATTCATTGCTGCTTGATACTAATGTCTTAAGGTTCATTATTTCAAAAAATATTTTGTCAAAAATTTTTGGTTGTTCCAAGAAGAATTTAAATCTCTTCTTTGTTGCTCCATTTTGCCTGAGCCTTAAGCAATCTAATTAATACCTCTGTGCCTGTATTTTCTGTCTACAAATTAGAGACAAGGTTAATATTTTCTTAAATGTTTTCTGAGATTACTGTTTAGTTATTATGTGTAAAGCATGTGCAACTTTATTTGATACTTAGTAAGTGCCCAATAAATATTAGTTTGTATTATCAATGTGAAGAAGTATATATTGTTTGCATTACACCATAGGAGTAGCATGAATATATGTTACAATGCTGTGAGACTTATTTAACTTTTTAAGCTTGTGTAAATTATTTAACCATCTAAGCTTCAATTTCCTCATTTATTACATAGATGTTGAAATAGCACCTAGCTCATAGAGTCATCATAAGGAGTATATGTGATATTCAATGCAAAGCACTTGACACAATAAAAAGCCTTTGATTACTCGTTGTAATTCTTACTCTTATCCCTAGAAATGAGTTTGTCAAATAAACATTATGAAGTTGCATAAAAAGACTAATAAAATGATTTAATTTGTTGCAAATTAAACCTGCTTTAAATACACATTAAATGTCATTTTGTATGTATATTTTTGTCAATGATTTTTTTAAACATATATATGTTTTGTCAATGGATCGAGAATTCTTGAGTGTATAAAATACGTAAGTATACTTTTGTCCAGAAACTGCTGGTTCTGTCATCTCTTCTTCTTATCCTTTGGTTAGTTTGAGCATCAGTCTTCCTGATAAAAGATAAGAATGCTGCTGCTACCAAAATTCCACAGGTTGACCTATTATCTTAGGAGATGGGGTACATCAACAATCTGTGTGATTTTATTAGCTTGACTCTATTGCATCACATGTAAAGCATTTTATTAAGGTATTTTGTTTCATTGGACTTTCAAATAATTGTGTGCATTATATCAGACATTGAAACTAATTATAAGTGATTCTATTAAAATGCTTTTGACCAAGATTGAAATAGCAGTTACTAAATGACTGAATCATTATTGGATTTAAATGCTTTATGGTTATGACCCACATATATAAAAAAAGTTTCAAATTAGTTAAGTGCTGCCTTATTTCAATATTGATTAGAAACTTTTATTTACCATATTCTGAACTTTCAGAAAAGAAAATACATATCAACATTTTTACATGTCTTGTTATTAGGAAGCTTTTTATTAGAAAGTAATGCTTATTAGAAAGAGTTCACAATCCCCATGGAAAATAAGCATTGTTTATGTACTTAATACCTGTTGTCTCACAATTATATAGAGAATTTATTTTAAAACATTACTGAATTTATGGAAACCTTTGTCATTATTCTTTTGCTATTTGCTTTTGATACCAAAAATTCAACTATCATACATGTCGTGGGGGTCCATAAAGTTATCTGAAGTGTGTAAAGAATCTCCATGCCTGAGATGATTAGATATTTCAGCTTTAGATTGTGGTAGAAGTTATAGGACAAATCTAGCCTGCTTTGGGGATTCCATAATAGAACTTTCATGGGTATAAAAAGAAGGCCACCTTGACTCTGGCAACTGCCATGGTGTATCTCTTTTTTGATCAGCGGCAGAATTTTGCTAAGAATACTGAACTTACGGGGGTAATTACTTAAAGTATCTGGGCTTATTACTAATAGCTATCATATCGTAAAGTTAGCTATTTCTAACAAATGTGAACTAAATCAGAGAGTAAGCATCTTCTCTTTGAGAAACTTACCTACAGTGCAGAAAATAAAATAGAAAATAATGATTACAATCATATCACAAGTTCTATTGGTTAAAGTTTGAAACCACGTCATAATTAAAATTATTTTCCCCAGAGACATAATGGGATAATTATGACACACTTTTTAAATCAATCATTTCAGGGTTTTTGATAACATTTGGAAACATTTTTTGCCTGTAACTACTGCTTTTCACTGATGCACATTTGAAATATGGTAGGATGTTATTTTTCCTTATCCAGTTCACCTGGATTTTCAATAGCTTTTCATATCTTGTTCCCTGTAGCTTTTCATTTTCCCCCAATCGAACCCGAGAATGTCTAGCATGAGAGACTGCTGCTGATGTGCAGGTTCAGCTATTTTCTCTGGTGAAAGTGTTTTTCACTTTGTTTGCTGTTTGGTTCTTCTTGCTCTGATCTGTTGGACTAAGAAATGATGAATGGCAAAATATTAACTTGTGCCATGTTTTATATGATATACTATTATACCTTAACTTATTTAACACAATTCAAATATTTTTAATAGAAGGTTTGATTAACAACCTGGCTAATCACTTAAATGATCAGAATAAAGTTATAATTTAGATTGGCTTAATATTGTTGCATCTTCTGAGAACTCACAATATTACGTTTAGATCACCTGCTCTGCCCTTTTGTGTTACATATAGTTAACTGGGTATATATAAGCTTATTTAACTGAATGCAGAACTCCTGAGTACACAGTCTGATTTATATTTTTGTTCCAACATAAAGCATATGGACTAGCACACTGAAGGTCGTTGATTGAAAATGCGCACACACACACGCACACACAAATAAGACTTAACTATATGTTGCCTATTGGAAGCTTACTTCATATATAAAGACACAAAATATTAAAAGACAATGGACAGACTAAGGTATAATGTACTAATAATAATCAGAAGAAAACTAGAGTGGCTATTAATATCAGACAAAGTAGGTTTCAGAACAAAGAATATTACCAAGGGTAAAGTGGATATTTCCTGATGATAAAGGCATTTATTAATGAGGAGTACATAAAGAATATAAGCATTTATGTATCTAAAAACAAAGCTTCAATTTATATGAAACAAAGACTGATAGCATTTTTTTAAACAGAGAAATATACATATATAGTCAGAAATTTTAACACCTCTCTTTCTCAATAACTGAAAGAGCAGGTAGACAGAAAATCAGTGAGAAAATAGAAAACTTAAGCAGTGCTATCAAACAACTTGACCAAAGTGATTTGGTTAGAACTCTCTAAGCAACATCAGTAGAATGAATGCACCTTCTTTCCAAGAGCATATGGAGTATTTATCAAATTGGGTCATATTCTGGCCCACTCACTGAGTCAAAATAAATCTAAAAGGAGTCAGTTCATACACAGTAGGATCTCTGACTACAGTGAAATTAAATTACATATCAAAAACTACATGGTATTATTCAGCACTAGAAGCAATGAGTTATCAATCCAAGAAAAGACATAGAGGAAACTTAAATGCATATTATTGATACTAAGTGAAAGAATCTGAAAAGGCTACATAGTGTATGATTCAACTGCATGACATTTTGAAAAAGGCAAAACTATGAAGACAGTAAAAAGATCAGTGTTTGCTAGGGATTAAGGGTGTGGGAGGAATGAATAGGCAGGGAACAGAGCATTTTTAGTGCAAAATACTCTGTGAAAATACTCAGTATGATACCATAATGATGGATACATGTCATTATACATTTGTCCAAATGCACAGAATGTGCACACCAAGAGTGGAATGTAGTGTAAACTATGGTTTTTGGGTGATTACAATGTGTCTAATTAGGTTCATCAACTGTAACAAATGTACCGCTCTGATAGGGGATGTTGAATATGGTGGAGGCTATGCTTGTGTAGGGCAGGGGAGATACAGGGTATCATTGTATTTTTCCCTCATTTTTGCTTTGACCCTTACACAGCTCTAAAGAAAAAGAATTATACAAAATCTGACCATGTTTGTATGGATAAACACACATTAATAGGTGTTCGTTATACTATCTTTTCATTCTTTAAAAGTATTATTGAAATTTTCAAATAAATACTTCTTATATTTTAGTTTATTTATGGATGATCTTAGCATTGATATGCATATATCTATATATTTGCTTTTCTACATTTTCTAAAAGAAATACATTTTATTTTCATTACCAGAACAAATTTGAATAACATAAAATTTGTATAGTATTAGTTACAAACCTAGAAGCATGCAAGTATAAACTAAATAGTATGGTGAAATTATTGAATAAATTATAGTATTAGATAAAATATAGGACTTTAGACCACTGCAATTTTCAACTTTGTTTCTATTTTTATTATTTATAAAAATATTTCTGTTAATTATCCACAAAGTGATTTAACACATACCTTAGTATAGTTAAACATAGGGATTGGATCTAGGTTTAAGAATGAGTATGGGAACTAAGAAAATACAAATATCTTTGCAATTGAGGAAGAACAGTGGAGACAATATAAATGTTGGTTAACATGTGTGATTCAATTTTGAAAATATTTAGTAGCTATTATTATACATTTATAATATATTGATACAGAGAAATGTAACTAATTTCTTGAAGTTCAATACTAGTATCGAAAATAAGAAGTTCAATTAATATATTCAGACAAAATTAGTTCTACAGAAAGGCTTTTAGTAAGACACAATTGTTCTCTGACTCAAAACAAAGAGCAGTTTTATATAGAGTGTTCCACAAGTGAAAATGGTAGATACCTTTTTGGTCTAACTGAAATAGTGATTCCTTCAATGGTCTGATGAATCATATCACATCTCATTCCCAGTATAATAGTAACTGAATTCACACAGTGGAAACTGACATAGTAATGTAGGAAGTCAGGAAACTAGGCATTCTTTTCCTTCTTTCCTTCTCTCTTTCTTTTTTTTTCTCCCCCTCTCTCAAGGAACAGAATCCCACTTCTGACTGTGCAGCTAAAAGCTTGTATGGTCCTGGGTCCCTATGTTTCACAGAAAATAAACAAACTAAATTTCACCATCTGCTCTATTGCTATATATCTGCTTTTGAAGGCAATGGGTAGTTTTTAATCAAACTCCTCTGACGACATAAAATAAAACAAACCAGGGGAAAAAGTAGAACAGTTCTTTGAATGAACTATAGAGCAACTGAGTTAGCCAGGATGAAATAGCCAAGATCCTTGGAGAAGGGACATGAATTCAGGCAAGTCCATCACTCTCCACTAATTCTCCGTTTGAGAGGATTGACAACCCACAGGCAATAAGGGGCCCAGTGTCACACTTTCTGCAGTCTTACAAAAACGGAAGAATGCTGCTGAGAGTTCCTAAGCATGGTCTGAATTTGAGCAGCCAAAAACGTAGAGATAGGGAACCACAGTGAAGACAGCCTGATATTCTGTTTCACACGTTGTCTCAAAGCATCTGGGGCGCCTAAGTTGTGTGGAGCAAGAGGCCAATAAGAGAGCATCAACTTAAAAGGTCAAAGAGCTAGGCAGGACTTTCAGCCATCTCAGTGCTGAGAAGGGAAGCAGTGTAAACCCAGGATCTACAAAGGGGGAGGTGGCCTGGTTAACAGTCCACACTTTCAAAGGAGACCCCTTGAGGCTAAAACATAATAGTAGGGGCAAACATAAATACTGTAACCAGGCTCAAATTATCTCAAACATTGATTAGATAAAGGTGATTTGACCCTAGATTTACAAGTTTCTAGGAGCAAATTTATTCTTACAGGAAGAAGATAACATTACACTGAACCTCTACAATTTTTCATACACTGTGCAATTTTCAAACAAAGTATTAAGCAATTTTCACATTCTCCTGCAGCCAGAGAGCAGTAAAGCTCATTTTCAAACCCAAGTAAAGGAAGAGTAGAGAGCAGAAGAACAGTAGAGACTAAGGTAAATGATATTTATACCTAGCAAAGGGCAGCCCTCTTTTTCTGTCAGACTTCTCAACAGGGTGGGGTGTGTGTGTGTGGTAATTTAATCCTTTATAGTAGGAAGTAGCTTGACTCACACCGTGCCTATTACAATATACTCTGGCCTTTGCTGACCTCTGTAACCTCCCCCCGTAGACAAACAGTCAATTAGCTTTTGCTCTACTATTTTAAAAATTCTTATTCTTATTCTGCCTCTAAGAGGGCATATACTATAGTGCCTAATATATTATTAATTATTTGATTTAGAACACTTTTTTTAATGAAACATAGTTCAAACAGTAGAGCTAGAGTTTAAAAATTTCTCAGAGTAAAGGGCAGCTTCAGTTATGCCAAGGAAAAGTCAAGAAATCTCCACTTACAGTGTGACTTACAGTTGGGCCTGTTAAAAGTTGGCATGCTTTGTACCTTCTATTTAGTGAAAAAAAAAAAAAAGTGCAGCTAACTGGAGTGATAATAGAGCGAGAGGAGAGAGTGAAAAAGAAGAAGGAAGAGAAGAACAATGTTCTGGAAAAGTATTTTGTGACTTGAAGCATTATTGATACAGTGCCAGCCATTGTCAAATGGGATTATTTTGTGCCATTTTGGCAGTTGAGTGTTCTGACTTCCAAGTAGAAAATTACTTCCTTATCCTCAACTGAACAGTGACATATAGGGAAAGTGTTGGGAAAAAATTGAAAGGGAAAAAATAACCTGTCATAGGGAATCATATTTTACCATTTAGGATCCTATGTCAGAGCGACAAGACAGACTGATGACCGATTAGGAGATAATAATACAGACACATGACCTAATATCGAAGATAGAAGTTTGCTTGATGAAAGATTTTTCTCCCACTAATGTTGAATTATTACAGGCAAAGTTCCCTCTGTGATTCACTTCATGATGTTGCCAATTGCGCTGACTTTTCAAATATCATTTATAAATAAAAGTTTGACCTTAATATTTCAGCAGCGTTAATGAGACTAAGTCAAAGATAATACAATTCAAGAAAGGATATACAATACGGAATGTCAGACGCAGAACTTTTCTCTGACGTAATATGATTAGGTAGAAAAAGTCATGAGGAGTTTAATAAAGTTTCTAGTTATATACAGGGATGCTAAGAGCTCTCCCAAGCCAAGGGTCCTCAAACAGATATGGAGGTTCAGGCTGGGGACACAGCGTGATACACACGAACAGCTGTCCAAGGACAGTGCATGCACAGGGGTGTCCCTCAGACTTGGAACTCGTGTTCTCTTTCTCTTACTGCATCATATCCCTCACTCTAAATCTCTGTAGAATCTTGTGAGTACTTTTAAATATCTAACTTGGGGAAAATGCACCTAGATATTGTAAAAAAATTAAATATGTAATTAAACCTCTTCAAAAATATCCACGATGAGCAAAAAAGTAATGAACCACAACAGTACTCCAGATCCAGAAAAGATTTGCTTGTGTATTCTTCCATATACTTAAGGAAAATATGATCTCCATCTTAAACTTCCAGAAAAAGCAAGAGGAGGTAGAAGTTCTCAAATCATTTTATGGATTCAGTATAACGACTGTACTAAAATCTGAAAAAGATACCAAGGTGGGGGAACTACAGATGTAAAATTCAATAAAAATGTGAACAAATCAAACCTACCAAAATATAACAAAGGATGCTGTATCATAACCACGTAATGATTATGTTTAGAATTGAAAGGTGATTTAGCACTTCAATTTATTAACAATGTGATTTTTCACATTAGCAGGAAGAAGTAGAAAAAACATATGAACAATTCAATGGATGCTGAAAAAATCATTTGCTATAAAACAAACTTTCTTAATATGATAAAGTGTCTAAAATAAATACAAGTAACATCATTCAAATGGCAAGTAAATTAAGAATTTTTCTTCTAAGTTCTTTAATAAATCTCTCTGTTTCTATCAACCATTTTGCAGCCTTAGAAGCAGAGCCTACCACATGGTATATGTTCAATAATTGTTAGCTCTGCAACTATTATTTTTGATGGAATATAGTTTTTTTTATTAAATGATGGACATTAAAATGTTCCATTTCATGTTATTAGGTCCCTATTACTTCATTTCAGATTTCAATATGCAGGGATAATTTTCTATCCTTGCAACTCTTCCTGTTTGCCAAAATAAGCTTGTCCAGAAACTTCCTATGAAATATGATTCCCTCCCCTTTTTTTTAAGGTTTGTCCTGGATTTGGCAATCTTACAAAGTTTTCACAATCAAATCTTACAAATTCACTTATACTAATTCACTGCATGAACTTTCTGATCAATTTATATTAGTCCCTCCTCCCAAACCCTCCAAATTCTATCCTTTAATGGCTCATGATATTTCCCTGAAATGCAGTGTCCTCCTGGTCTCCTCAGTTTGATTATTACAAATTCTGAAAGCTCCAAATCAAGGTCCATCTACACAATAACACCTTCTCTAGCTCCTCTGACACATTCAGATCCTGCTATTGTCAGAACTAGAAAGCAAATTATTTTTATTTTGAACTTGCCATATGCTCATCCCTATAGTGCATTTGCATACTAATAGTTTATGGACACAACCTCACCGAAAACCTCTCAAGCCCAAGACCATGACTCTGATTCTTATTATTCCCCAAGATGCCCATCCTATTTTGGTCTTGTAGATAATGACTGAGTTTTACATGGTTCCCTAATAACAAACACCTTTCTTACTTACAGGGCTGGGGCTTGGAGGAAATAAATGTAGTACTCACTTTGAGTGCAAAACTAAGGGGAGAACCAAAAAAACCTCTCATGCAGCAAGATAAATAATGAATGTAATATATTTTAAAAATTACAATTAATGCAAAAATTCATAATGAACAAAATATATAATTTTAAATAAATACAGGATCAGTATTACTAATTTTACCTTATGTCTTGGGCCCTAGTATCACTCAGTACCACAATGCTTATTTATAAGGTGAGAAAAAATTACATATCTGGGGTCTTTTCATCATTCTTTTAATCTATTGGTAACTGTAAACACAAGCTAAAATGACAGAATGACACCAGCAATCCTATGGAACATCTAGGTGAATTCAATTTTTAAATACTTTTATCCTGTTAGGACATGAATTGCAGTGGTCAGAGCTCAGATACTGAAGTCATACAGATTTAATTCATAATTGTGGCCCTTTTTAAAATTAGTGTTAACTGGAAACTCTTGAGAAAATACCTAACATTTAAGATACAGTCTCATGATAAAAAGAAAAAGATATTGATGGCTTTGTAGGGCTATTAGGAAGATTAAGGGAAAGAAATAATACATATAAAACAATTGCTGGAAGAACTGTAATAATTCTAGATTACAGATATCATGGTTACTACAAACCATTTGTAAGATATGTTAAAAAGAATTCTTTTCTGATCTATAAAAATACAGATGACTCCTGAGGAGAGGAAGAAAAATGATCTGTGCTTTTCGGAATTTATAAGCAGTTCAAGGTAAACAGGAAAGCTGGAGTTCATCAAGAACCCAAGAATTCTCTAAATGGGTCATGAACATCTGTAAGATGTCTCTGTCGCTTTCTGATGAAACCCTTCAAAGTTAAAGGCTAACTCTTTAAAGTGAAAGACTCACTCCCCAAAAGAGCAAGCTGAAGTTGGATAAGACAAGCAGATGGAGCAGGAGGGACATTGCTGCTATGGGTGCTGTGGAGCAAGTCTGGTGTGAAGAAATTAAATTTTACTTTCTGTAGAATTGGAAAAAAGAATACAACATTACTGAATCCTTGAAGAATGGTTTGGACTCTTGGGAAAAAAATTTTATTTACGATCTTGCTTAAGAAGGAATCAGTAAGCACATATTATGGGTCAAAAATAAAAGAAACAGATAAATGATTAATTAATAAATGAAAAATTTTTTACATTGTAAAATTCTGATAAAACATGATTTCTATATCCAGGGACTCATAATCCAATGGAGGAACAAACAAATATTAATGACTGTAACTCAAAGAACACTGGAAAATTATTTAAACTATCATAGAAGTATAAAGAAAGAGCCTAAAAACAGTAGGGGGTCTATTTTGTCTGATATGAGAATTACTACTCCAGCTTTCTTTTGATTTCCATTTGCATGGAAAAACTTTTTCCATCCCCTCACTTTCAGTCTGTATGTGTCCCTAGGGCTGAAGTGGGTCTCTTGTAGACAGCATATATATGGGTCTTGTTTTTGTATCCATTCAGCCAGTCTATGTCTTTTGGTTGGAGCATTTAATCCATATACATTTAAGGTAATTATCGATATGTATGTTCCTATTACCATTTTCTTAATTATTTTGGGTTTATTATTGTAGATCTTTTCCTTCTCTTATGTTTCCTGCTTAGAGAAGTTCCTTTAGCATTTGTTGTAAAGCTGGTTTGGTGGTGCTGAATTCTCTTAGCTTTTGCTTGTCTGTAAAGGTTTTAATTTCTCCATCAAATCTGAATGATATACTTGCTGGGTAGAGTAATCTTGGTTGTAGGTTTTTCTCCTTCATCACTTTAAATATGTCCTGCCACTCCCTTCTGGCTTGCAGAGTTTCTGCTGAAATATCAGCTATTAACCTTATGGGGATTCCCTTGTATGTTATTTGCTGTTTTTCCCTTGCTGCTTTTAATATTTTCTCTTTGTATTTAATTTTTGATAGTTTGATTAATATGTGTCGTGGCGTGTTTCTCCTTGGATTTATCCTGTATGGGACTCTCTGTGCTTCCTGGACTTGATAAATCAATCAATGTGATATACCATATTAACAAATTGGATGAGAAAAAACATATGATCATCTCAATAGTTGCAGAGAAAGCTTTCAACAAAATTCAACACCCATTTATGATAAAAACCATCCAGAAAGTAGGCATAGAGGTAACTTACCTAAACATGATAAAGGCCATGTATGACAAACCCACAGCCAACATCATCCTCAATGGTGAAAAACTGAAATCATTTCCACTAAGATCAGGAACAAGACAAGGTTGCCCACTCTCACCACTATTATTCAACATAGTTTTGGAAGTTTTAGCCACAGCAATCAGAGAAGAAAAAGAAATAAAAGGAATCCAAACTGGAAAAGAAGTAAAGATGTCACTGTTTGCAGAGAACATGATACTATACATAGAGAATCCTAAAGATGCTACCAGAAAACTACTAGAGCTAATCAATGAATTTGGTAAAGTAGCAGGATACAAAATTAATGCACAGAAATCTCTTGCATTCCTATACACTAATGATGAAAATCTGAAAGTGAAATTAAGAAAACACTCCCATTTACCACTGCAACAAAAAGAATAAAATATCTAGGAGTAAACCTACCTAAGGAGACAAAAGACCTGTATGCAGAAAATTATAAGACACTGATGAAAGAAATTAAAGACGATACAAATAGATGGAGAGATATATCATGTTCTTGGATTGGAAGAATCAGCATTGTGAAAATGACTGTACTACCCAAAGCAATCTACAGATTCAATGCAATCCCTATCAAACTACCACTGGCATTTTTCACAGAACTAGAACAAAATATTTCACAATTTGTATGGAAACACAAAAGAACCCAAATAGCCAAAGCAATCTTGAGAAAGAAAAATGGAGCTGGAGGAATCAGGCTCCCTGACTTCAGACTATACTACAAAGCTACAGTAATCAAGACAGTATGGTACTGGCACAAAAACAGAAATATAGATCAAGGAAACAGGATAGAAAGCCCAGAGATAAACACACACACATATGGTTACCTTATCTTCGATAAAGGAGGCAAGAATATATAGTGGAGAAAAGACAGCCTCTTCAATAAGTGGTGCTGGGAAAACTGGACAGCTACATGTAAAAGAATGAAATTAGAACACTCCCTAACACCAAACACAAAAATAAATTCAAAATGGATTAAAGACCTAAATGTAAGGCCAGATTCTGACAAACTCTTAGAGGAAAACACAGACAGAACACTCTATGACAGAAATCACAGCAAGATCCTTTTTGACCCACTTCTTAGAGAAATGGAAATAAAAACAAAAATAAACAAATGGGACCTAATGAAACTTAAAAGCTTTTGCACAGCAAAGGAAACCATAAACAAGATGAAAAGACAACCCTCAGAATGGGAGAAAATATTTGCAAATGAAGCAACTGACAAAGGATTAATCTCCAAAATTTACAAACAGCTCATGCAGCGCAATATCAAAAAAACAAACAACCCAATCCAAAAATGGGCAGAAGACCTAAATAGACATTTCTCCAAAGAAGATATACAGATTGCCAACAGACACATGAAAGAATGCTCAACATCATTAATCATTAGAGAAATGCAAATCAAAACTACAATGAGATATCACCTCACACCGGTCAGAATGGCCATTATCAAAAAATCTACATACAATAAATGTTGGAGAGGGTGTGGAGAAAAGGGAACCCTCTTGCACTGTTGGTGGGAATGTAAATTGATACAGCCACTATGGAGAACAGTATGGAGGTTCCTTAAAATAGTAAAAATAGAACTACCGTATGACCCAGCAATCCCACTACTGGGCATATACCCCGAGAAAACCATAATTCAAAAAGAGCCATGTACCACAATGTTCATTGCAGCTCTATTTACAATAGCCAGGGCATGGAAGCAACCTAAGTGTCCATCAACAGATGAATGGATAAAGAAGATGTGGCACATATATACAATGCAATATTACTCAGCCATAAAAAGAAATGAAATGGAGTTATTTGTAGTGAGGTGGATGGACCTAGAGTCTGTCACACAGAGTGAAGTAAGTCAGAAAGAGAAAAACAAATACAGTATGCTAACACATATATATGGAATCTAAAAAAAAAAAAAAAAAAAGGTCATGAAAAACCTAGGGGCAAGACAGGAATATAGACGCAGACCTACTAGAGAATGGACTTGAGGATATGGGGAGGGGGAAGGGTAAGCTGGGACACAGTGAGAAAGTGTCATGGACATATATACACTACCAAATGTAAAATAGATAGCTAGTGGGAAGCAGCCACATAGCACAGGGAGATAAGCTCAGTGCTTTGTGACCACCTAGAGAGGTGGGATAGGGAGGGTGGGAGGGAGGGAGACACAAGAGGGAAGAGATATTTGGATATATGTATATGTATAACTGATTCACTTTGTTATAAAGCAGAAACTAACACACCATTGTAAAGCAATTATACTCCAATAAAGATGTTAAACAAAAAAACAAAACAGTAGAGGGTTCCTGTTTATTTTGATAAGCAGAATTCAGAACAATGTACTTAATACATGAACATTTGCACTTTTAAAAAGAAGGAAAGAAAAAGGAGGTGGTAGATGTAGTCAGAATACATATTTAAATCCACATGAGTATGTATTTTTTATACTCACATGGAAAACGCAATGACCCTACTGTATAACCAAGAAACCAATACCATTAGTTACCATTAGTAGGTGAGAGGTTATATGGTCACAAGTTTAAGGGGGAAGGTAAGACAAATTTCCACATAATCTTTGTCTTTGATCAAATACATACACTCCTAATTACAAAAAATAAGTACAAAAAGTTCTATAAATGAATACAAACTGAAACAAATCAACCTAATCTTGGATCAATTTCATAGTATTAACACAGGAAGAAATAACTTATGTCAAGTAATTGAAGGGAAAGGTGTTGACTGTACTGTAAGATTGTACTTTATGTGATGCATGAACGAAAAACAAAGTACAAGGACGTTTAAAATTTCACACTATGTGTTATTTTTAGTAACAAAGTTGATATTTTTTTTTGAAACTACTGTTATATATTGCCAGATTAAGTAATTACTATGTTAACTGTGTTACAAATCAAGATTTTTGGATTCGGAGAAAATATGTACAATTATAAAGCATAACAAAAGAACTAAAATATTAAAATTAAATTAGAACTGTCAATACAAATTCATGGACTTAAGATATATGCATATATAAGCTTTTAGTTCATGAAATGTAATTTTATAATACATGTAATATGTAATATATAAATATATACATATAAAGTAAATACATGTATTTTAATGTTTATATTATATGTTTATTTATAGTTAAAATGTTTAAATACATATATGCATGTATGTGTACTATTTTTTTTTTAGCTCTGTCAATTCAAATTTCTTGGAAGCAATTTGTCTCAGTAAAATGAGTAACCCTAACATCACGTAGATCAAGTAGAGATTTCTAATGCCAATTTACATTAAACAGAATCAGGATTCCTTGAAAAACAGCTGATTCCAGGAGTAAAGCAAGAAGGACACAAGATGAACTTGGGATATTATAATATATTGTGGTGGAAGAAAAGGAAACATAGTAATTTAGGGAGCTATATAAACAGGATATAGACATCTGCTTGAAGATAATTCCACTATTAATGTTTGCTAAAATAATAATTATTTTATTGGATAAATATTAATTGAATTATTAAAAATCCATTAACTCCTCATTTTGCTCACAATAGGGAAAGCTGGATAACACCCATATGTTATCATTAGAGATAGTTATTAAACCTGCTTCTTCCTTGAAAATAAGGTAATTAAACAGAGAAAATTAAACATTGATCCAACATTCTCAGTAGAAACTCTATGTCAGGATAACCAAAGGGCATCAGTCAATAAGGGAATGAACTATTTTGAAAATCATAATTTTATAACCCTATATTAGATAGATAGGTAGATAGATAGATAGATAGATAGATAGTGAGAGAGAGAGATATTATTTCAGGTGTCAATAACTGCTTTCAAGACTGTTAAGGGAATGGTTGATGGGAATAAGATATTTGTACGATGCCAAAAAAATACTATGTGTATTACTTGCTCCTTAGAAGAGGAAAAGTAACTAATATCAATGCCTAAATTATTAATGAATCCTAGCAACAGTATGGTTGGACATACAGGATGATTAGTATTATGGGATGTGAAGCACTACAAAGTAAATAACCATTAAGATGTATTTTAGCCAAAAACCTGAATCTACATTTTAAGAATTAATTTCTATTTTACAGAAAATATTGAATATTGAGGAGGAAGATAATACCTCAAAAAAGTAGTTAGAAATGTTGAGGAGTTGGAATAATCTGGGGAATAAACAGCCTGATCTTTTCCATAAGTCAGAGATAGGAAAAAATAATAAAACTGTTCTAGATTAAAGGAGCTGTAACAATAAGACTCCATTGAAATGAGAGGTTGTCAGTTGATCTAGACTGGAACAAACCAGCCATGAAGAAAATTTTAGGGACAATGGGGAATTTGAATATGGAATGAGTATTAAAAATTAAATGTATAGAAATGGAAAGGTCAAAATTACTAACTCAAATACATAGGATAAAAATGTAGAACAGGAAAATATTTGGAAGGATCTACACAGATGTGTTAACAGTGATAATCTTTGGATGGTGAGGCTATGAGTTATTTTCTTAATTTTTTTTACCTACTTCTATATGTTTATTGTGTATCCTGTTTTGGAAGTGCAAAATGTATTTTAACTAAAATATGATAAGGTCCATATAGAAACCACTGACAAAGTGCTAGCCTTCAATATCCTTGGAGTATCAAGCAAGATCCAAGAAGATGGAGAAAGAAGAGGTAAAGTCAGGAAAATAACAGAATATGAAACAATAGCAAAAGCATAAAAAGCAAGAGAATTCTGAGGAAAGAGACAAGACTGGAAATGTATAGTAGCATAAGGCCAAATGATTAAAAAAAAGGGTAAAGGACAACAGGGTATAGGACATCACACAGAGAATTGTCTGGTGATTAGAGTATATCTTCTAAAGTTGCTTCTACCAATAACTAGCTAACTGACTTGGACAAGTCAATAGATTTGAATGGGCCTTGATTTTCTCATCTGTAAAATAACAGACCTTAAAAAAATGATTTCTTAGGACTCTTTCATCTTTATCATTATAAAACAATATTCTAAACATGACTGTTACATCTCTATGTCTGGAATACCCTTCTCCCCAACCCAGCAACTCAGCTCAGATTTATCTTTCTAAAACCATGTTGCATAATAAAAGCTCTCAAAAAATTAGAGATAGAAGGAACACACCTTAACATAATAAATGCCATATATAACAAACCCACAGCTAACATCACACTCGATGTTGAAAAGCTAAAAGCTTTTTCTCTAAAGTCAGCAACAAGACAAGTTTGCTTCCTCTCCACTTTTACTCAACATAGTACTTGAAGTCCTGACCACAGCTATTAGGCTAGGGAAAAAAATTCAGAAGGAATGAAAAAAGTAAAATGGTCTCTATTTGCGGATTACACTATCTAATATATAGAAAACCCTAAATTGCACCCCCCCCCCAAAAAAAAAACTGGTAGAACTAATCAATGAAGTCAGGAAAGTTTCAGCGTAAAAAAAAATCAACATACAAAAATCAATTGCATTTCTATAAACTAACAACAACATATCTGAAAGCAAAATAAAGAATACATTTACAATAGAATTAAAAAAACAATAAAATATTTAGGAATAAGTTTAACCAAGAATATGAAAGATTTGTATACTGAAAACTATAACATGTAAATGAAATAAACTGAAGAAGACACAAATAAATTGAAAGATATCCTGTGTCTGTGGATCAGAAGGATTAATATTGTTAAAATGTCCAAAGTACTCAAAACTATCTATAGGGTCAATGTAATTCCTATCAAAATTTTTATGATATTTTTTCATAGAAATAGAAGAAACTTAAAATTTGTATAGATCCACAAAAGACCCCAAATAGCCAAAGCAAGAAGAACAAATCTAAAGGCATTGCACTTTCTGATTTCAAACTATATTACAAAACTATAATAATCAAAACAGTATAGTACTGGCCTAAAAATAGACACAAAGAACAATGGAATAAAATCAAGAATCTGGAAGTAAACCCATGGTCAACTAATATTTGACAAGGAAGCCAAAAATACTCAATGGGTAAAAGAAAGTTTTTCAATAAATTATGCTGGGAAAACTGGATATTCACACAAAAAGAACAAAATTGGACCCCTATCTTACACCACTCACAAAAATTGAAATGGATTAAAGGACTTAAATGTAACGTGTAGAAATGTAAAATTCCTGCAGGAAAATATAGGTAAAAACTCCTTGACGTTGGCCTTGGCAATGATTTTTTGGATACGACACCAAAAGTACAAGCACAAAAGCAAAGAAAAAAAAAAAAAGTGGAACTACATCATCAAACTAAAAACTTCTGCAGAGCAAAAGAAATAATCAACAGAACTAAAAGGCACCTACAGAATGGGAGAAAACATTTGCAAACCATATAACAGTTTGGAAGTTAATCGCCAAAATATGTAAGAAACTCATACAACTCAATAGCTAAAACAAAGCAAAACAAAGCAAAACAAAATAACCTACAAACGATCCAATTTAAAAATGGACAAAGGACGTGAAATAGACATTTTCCCAAAGAAGACAGGGAAATAGCCAATTAGTACATTAAAAGAAGCTCAACATCACTAATCATCAGGGAAACGCAAATCAAAACCACAATGAGATATCTTCTCATACCTGTTAGAGTGGCTAGCAACAAAAAGTCAAAGAGACAAGTATTGGAAAGGCCTGTGGAGTAAGAGAAACTCTTGCACACTATTGGTGGGAATATAAATTGATGCAGCCAGTATGGAAATAGTATGGAGGTTCCTCAAAAAATTAAGACTATAACTACCATATGATCCAGCAAACCACTTTTGGGTATATATACAATGGGGATGAAATCACTATCTCAAAGAGATATCTACACTCCCATGTTCATTGCAGCATTTTTTACAGTAGCCAAGATATGAAGACAATGTAAGTGTTCATTAACAAATGAAAATATAAAGAAGATGTTTTATATATATATATATATATATATATATATATGAAGATGTTTATATATATATACATAAACAATGAAAAATAAATATATACTTAGCCATAAAAAAAGAAGGAAATTCTGCCATTTTCGATAATGCGGCTAGACTTTGAGGGCATTATGCTAAGTGAAATAAGTCAGACAGAGAAAGACAAATACCAATCTCACTTAGTGGAATCTAAAAAAACCCCAAACCCAGAGAAACATAGAGTAGCTTGGTGGTTACCAGGGGCTAGGGTCGGGGAAATGAGGAAATGTCAGTCAAAGGGTATAAACTTCCAGTTATAAAATGAATAAATTCTTGGGATCTAATATTCAGCATGGTGATAATAGTAAACAATACTGTATTATATACTTGAAAGTTGCTAAGAGATGAATCTTAAATGTTCTCACCACAAAAAAAATTATTAATTAAGTGATTATGTAACTATGCACGTGTTAACTAATCTTATTGTGATAGTCATTTCACAATATATACATGTATCAAATCATCACGTTGTATACCTTAGACTTACAAAGTGTTATACATCAGTTATATCCTCAATAAAGCTGGAAAAAAAACAATGAATATATTTCTGCTTGTAGTTAATCCATAGTGCCTCCAAGCAGATGAAATGACTGCAACCCAAATCTGTGGCCACTTGGTTCGTACTTTGTTGTTTTACTTCTCACAGCGTGTTGCTTTGTCGGCTTGCATACTTGTCCTCTTTAGGAGCTTGTCTCTTTTCTGAGGCTGCGTGTTCTCAGCTTCACATCTTTGATTCTTGCGTGCCTAGCATGGTATCTAGCTCATAACAAGGATTCAGTAAGTATTTGCAGATAGCACTGAATGATTCTGTAGCTAAACTCCCAGATTGCATTGAATGATTCTGTAACTAAGCTCCCAGCATAAGAGATAGAGTCTGTTGTGATTAAATGATTGATAAGCTGAGCAGATATAGGGAAAGAAAAGGGGATTCCAGAATCACCGCCATGTGTACTACACTATGTGTACTATGCCACATTATTTCCTCTCACTGGGTTGCCTGGAAGGTTGTTTTAGTTGGTGATAGAGTTCGATTCTTTATCCAACTTAGATCTTCTAAATATACACGTTGTGATTATCTTTGAGGTATTAAAAAAACAAAATAATCCAAAATAAATAAAGCTTAACTTGGGAGTGCTAAGTCAATTCAAATTAGTATTGCATCTGCAGACAGGGAGTGATGAAGTAAATTCTGAGTACCAACAGAATGTTCTCTATTTTGTGTCTTTCAACTTCATGTATCCTCTGTTCATCCACTGTGATTTCAAGTGTCCTGTCTCTTCAAAGAAATCTCCACTGTTTTTCCACTCTGATGTTAAATTCAGTTCTAGATTTTTGCATATGTGCTCCATGTTTGAATTTAGTTTAAAAGGGAACTATTATTTTTGCTTTTTTTTTTCTATTTTGATATGTAAAACTCACCTGACAGGGCTATACCCATTAATTGCAAAACCAAAGCATCCACTCCACCCCATAAATATTTGGGCGGATTTCTTAAATATGTTATTTTATCTTTACATTTGGAGGCTTTATTTAATCTCTTAATTGGAAAAGTAAATGAAAATGTCATTTTGTAATGCTGATCAGTATAACACTGATTTTTTAAGCTAATTTTACAAGTTGTATTTTCTTTTATCCTCTGCTCCTTGGTGACTGAGAATTGAGATATATTGAAGTGTACAAGACAGAAAAACAAAGGTGTAAATCTAAGTGCATTTTTGAAGCAGCAATAGAGATAATTCTTCAAGTGTGATATGCATAGAAATAGTAAAGGCCTCAATATGTTCAGAGCTACTTCATCAAGCAAATACATTTACAAAGCATTGGAGCCAGCGGGTTGGCTCCTTCTATATGAGATGTCTGAATTATGTTGACAATCTAATAATGCGGCTGAGTAGCTAAAGGCTGATGCAGGCCTTCAGAAGTTAGTAATGTCGCTGCAACATTTTACAACATTAATGGCATCATGGAGATAAATGAGACTAATATAGTTTGAAAATCATCATCTCTCTTGTTTTAAAGAAAGATTTAAAATGTATAAATATTATATATTTACACATCTATGACTCATCATTCACATTATGTGTCCTAGCAAACTGAGCATTGCATATAAAGTAGAAGCAACCAACTGTGGTAGAAAGTCTTCGTGAAATTCAAACCAACTGTGGTAGAAAGTCTGTGAAATTCAACTCTTGAAAAGGCTAATTAATGTATAATAAATAATAAAGATTTATTTCAAATTTGAAGATGGTTTTTAAGAGAGAAGAGCATGCACATTTCTTCATTTTCCCCAAACGTTGGCTATATCCTTATAAAAAACCCATAAAATGATACATGAAAAAGTAATGAAGTGTGGGTGAACACATCAACAGAGACGATGTACACGATAAGATGTTTATAACTATATGTGATGGCGATTTAAATACAGTCAAAATACTGCTCACACAGTACTTCAAACAAATGGCTGGTGATTTTATTTCATTCAGTTTTAAACACTAACATAATAAACAAAAGGAAACTTGGTATAACAGAAGTTAAAGACGATTTATTCTGAAGTGCTTTGTATTCAGTATTATTTTCTTAACATAATTTTAATACCTATTAAGAAAAAAATTCAGTTAGAAAGTAATATGATAAATATTATATTTGTCACTTAATCCATTTTAACTAATTACTTATATATTCATTTGCAGAAATAGGCATTTGCTCTGAATAATTACTTTAACAATGCATTGGCTGCAAGTGAAAGATTCTAAGAAAACAAATACAGAAAAACATTGTCCAGGCATGAGATAAAGTGACATTTTTGCCTTTCAGCTGATACTAAAGAAAGGGTTAATGTGACCATTCATTTTCAGGATCTCATGTTTCTTTGTTTCAGAGGCTGGAAAAAAAATATATGTCCAAGGGAAAATAAAAAAGTGAAAGTAATAAGCCCCATTGGACATCACCGAGGCGATTTGATACTGGGGAAGGAAGTCTGCAGAGAAAGGGAGGGATTCATAGGACAGCTTGAGCTCTGAAAACCTGCACACGGCAAGAGTCAGGAAGCAGTCTGTAGCACCTAGAACTCCTTGGGCATTTATGTGAAAACTTGCCAAAACAGCAAGAGCATTAGGATTTATTCCGGGACAAACAGAAGGCCACTCACAGTTACCTGGTTCAGAGAGCTCTGTCTTATGATCCACGTATTCATCCATTCAACAACAGTCACTGTGCACCTTTTATTTGGAAAGCATTTTGCTCAGATACAGTGAGGAATACAGAGATGAATAATATAAAGTCTATGTTTGAGAGGACCAGATGAACACCAGTCAGTTCTTTAAGTCCAGACAATCCACCAAGTCTTTGTCATTTCATGAAAACAAACTAAAACCAAATTAGTGATTTTTTTTTTTTCCACATCATTCCCTCCACCCTTTGCTTCTGATTCACATCTTCTTGTCCTCATTTCCTTGGCATAGGACTTCTAATTTCCATGCTCTTTTTAAATCTACCGACAATGTGGTTTACCCACCTTCCTTGGGAAGACTCAGCATACTTGCATGCTTTCTGACTTTGTGTGAACCTTTGTTTTTGGTGTCCTCTGCTATTTCAGTTGACAATATCGACAATACTCTGTTTGGACTCTTTTCAGCACCTGTAACTAGCCTGTCCCCAGCTAGTTAAAATATACCCTATCAACTACTCGTATCATAATAGAGGGAATTTGGATATTTTATTTCAGATAGAATGAAAGTGGATTAAAATACAATATAATTTGAGGACACAGATGAAAGAAAAACATAAATGCATATGCACTAAAAGAAAGTAAAATGAAGCCACCAAAGCATAAACTATGTTTATTTATTTAAATTGGAATTACATGTATTTGCTATGCCATGAATTTTTTATTCTTTACATTTTCTTAACCCTGGTTCCTCTACATTAATTTGGTCATATGGGGAAACTTAATATTTCATATGGAATATAAAAGCAACATGAGGAGTAAGTGCTGATTAAAACAGAGTTGAATGTGTTTTGGGGAAACATATTTGAGGATTGACATTAAATATTCCAGAAATTTTGGGCAGTTTCCAATAATCATAGACAAAATGTTTGGTTTTAGCATGCAAAACTGGAAGACCAAATCCAGCAAAATACATATTTGGATCTTCCTAATTCTTTGGGGGATGGAGTTGTTTTTGAAATCTATAAAACCTTAAATAAACCCATAGTTACAGAATTTCCACATTTATTTTTAATTTCTAGCTCTTAATTTTTTCCCCCTGAATGTTAACCATTTCCTGGGTACCTTGATTCCTGGTATTATTGTTAACATGCCTTTGTGTTAGTGACAGATTTTTATGGTGATAACTTGAGGCCATCGAAAAAGTCCATCTCTATTTCCTGTGAAATTTTAAATCAGCATTTTAAATTGTATGCTGATACAGAGAAAAATGGGCACAGTATATGAGTCATATAATAATCAACATTTAATTAGTTATTGAATAAATGACTGGAGAAATATGATATTAATGTTTAAATATATGCTTTTTATTTATGAGAGCATCTTGGCTGGTCTTATTTTTTCTTGGTAGAAAAATATGACTTGGAACAGTCATTTGTCTCAGTAACAAGACCCACACTTTCTATCTGTACCCTATCTTTCTGTTACAGGTAATGAAAACTGGCCTTAAGCAAAATAGGTAAAGAAGAGTAAGTGAAAGCAACAAAGGAAGCAAACTGTCCATTTCTCTCTTAGTCCCAGGCCCCAAGTGGCCTCCAGATGCACAGTAGCTGTCCCACGGTGGTGCATCTCTCAAAGTTGACAGACTGTCCTCCTCCCACATGAATGTACATTAAAGTTTTTTAGTGTTGCACCCACAAGTAAAAGTGTAGTTGCTTCAATTTTTACTTCCCATGTATTGATGTCATGGCTTTAGGTATAAAGAAACAGAAGGAGAAGGAGAAGAAATACAATTAATACAGGAAGGATTTAATCTCTCTGGAGTCCAGAAATGTCTACATTTCATTTCTTCCCTTTACTTCCCGATTCACATTTGAATTTTTTTGTTATCAGTAAGTCTGCTGATACAGTAAATATAAAGTCTATTAAGAAATATCTATGTACAAAATCTAGGAAGAATTTCTTCCCTGGTTTTTCTTGTTGGATGTAAAGAATGTTCTAAGATATAAAAGTTATGCTTTTATGATGCCATTGTGCTGAACTTCAGCCTGGGCATCAAGTTTCTTACGGTGTGAAATGTATCAATCCCGTCTATTTTCAACAGGAGAATAAGAAGTATCTAGCATTTGCAGAGATGTGGATGGACCTAGAGACTGTCATACAGAGTGAAGTAAGTCAGAAAGAGAAAAACAAATATTGTATATTAATGCATATATGTAGGATCTAGAAAAATGGTATAGAGGATTTTATTTGCAAAGCAGAAGTAGAGACAGACATAGAGAACAAATGTATAGATACCAAGGGGGAAAGGGTGGGGTGGGAGGAATTGGGAGATTGGGATTGACATATATACACTACTGATACTATGTATAAAATAGATAACTAATGAGAACCTACTGTAGCGCACAGGGAACTCTACTCAATACACTGTAATGGCCTATATGGGAAAAGAATCTAAAAAAAGAGTGGATATATGTATAGGTATAACTGGTTCACTTTGCTGTACAGTAGAAACTAACACAACATTGTAAAGCAACTATACTCCAATAAAAATTAATTAAAACAATGATATATTGGAAAAAAATGGTCCTTCATAAAACCAGCATTTAAATTCTTACCTAGTGCAGGGAAATTTGATTTACTACAATTTATGCACCTTGATTGCTGTAGGAAAATGTTTACAGAGGTTTTGCAGTATTAAAATTTCATCAAATTTCTTTGAACTTAACTGTAAGGAGAATGTAGCGAATGACGATCAATGACTGACTAATGTCAGAAGGTTCTATATTTGTAAACATATGACACACTGATAAGCCTGTGATGTCATTAATCTACTCGATTCATGTGTAAGTGTTAACTTTCTATGTTTCTGATGATACATAAAGGAAATTATTATAATAGTAGGGAAGGTTTGTTGACATCAATCCTAATGCTCGAACAATAGTGAGCTCCCTGGGACAGGGAAAGCTGTTACTGAAACATCATAGATCAATATTAAATATGAGAACAATAAAGAAACATTACTTTGCTTTTTCTTTGTAATCAAAAAAAAAGAAATATCTAGCAATTTTAGGAAGATGAGCAAAAAATCATTTACTATTTGCTATACATGCAAAGGGTGTAAGTATAAATTTGAATAGTTACATAAGCTACTTTTTAACTTTGATTACTTTAATGATCAGTGATGCTCAGTTTGGAAATTTGAATTTCATAAAAACACATCCTAGACATACTATATATTCTATTTGCTACCTATTCTTTTAAATTTTAATAAAAACGGGAGGAAGGAAGGAAGGAAGGGAGGGAGGAAGGGAGGGAAGGAAAAGATAGTTTTGGCACTTCTTTTTTAAAAATCCTAACTCTATTTCTACTTATAACTCAATAGGATTTACAACATCCAAGAAGACTTTCGCCTTTTTCTGAAATAACGCTATACAGAAAGCAACAATAAATCTCATTGTCTTTTAATAACAAATATTGTATTGATTGACTGATTGATCTTCATGGGGGCAAATGGAGTGGCTAGGCTTTATGAGCCATGGCTGGTTAGGTTCAGGTCTACTCCATAATTCTTTGTGATCTGGGACCACAGGCCCCCACTCATCTACAGGATGCCAGACAGTGAGCAAAAACATGTGCTGTCTCCTAAGACCTATGCTGAGAACGGATATAGTTCTGCCCTTATTGTCTGGGCAAAACACAGTCATCAGGCAGCCCAACATCAAAGGGATGAGAGATAACATTCTATCTATTGTGGGAGGAAATACAAAGCCAAATGTCAAAGAGCACAGATGGATAATTCCAAAAGAGTGAAGGTATGAAAATTTGAGAACAAGCATCCAATTCACCACTGATTTCTAGGGATATCAGAAAGGCCATCATCACAGTGAGGTAAATCCAAGCTGAAGTTATTCAACAAATATCAATCAACAAACTTTTCTTAAACACCTGTCTGAGTTAAGGGTTTTGTAATGTGTAGATGTTAGAGTTAGGAAGAGGTATACACCTAAGTTTATTTTTGAAAGGCTTATTTTTGGTTGCTTTTGAAAGTTAATATTTAGCTCCTTCCTAGGATTATCTGAAAGGCTTATGGGCTCATTATTCA
Organism: Eubalaena glacialis; assembly: GCF_028564815.1. Taxonomy (NCBI): domain Eukaryota; kingdom Metazoa; phylum Chordata; class Mammalia; order Artiodactyla; family Balaenidae; genus Eubalaena; species Eubalaena glacialis. The sequence goes on from NC_083730.1 coordinate 10,412,994, forward strand.
AACCAAATTCTTGGATTGAGCAGACAAGAACTAAGTTGTTTTCTGTATGTTGAAAGGAGTTTGCTGTCATTAATCAATATGCTTAAATGTTCCAGATAGATGAACACTTAATCTTTCAATCAAAAGAATTATCCTTTAGTTCTTTTTGTATGTGTAACATTTATAATGAAATGCCCTATACATAGCAGTTGCTTAATAAGTGTTTATTAAATCCATAACTATCTTCTTGCAGCAGATCAATACATATTAATTTATACTGCAATGTATATTATAGTATATTTGAATTTAAATAGATGACATTTTATCATGCAAAAAAGCTTATGTATATTTTCTTTTCAAATTATTTTAAAGCACAAAATTATATTTGTGGGTCATTACATTACACACTATATAACTAAATATTATATATGTATATATATTTACTGTGAAGAAATAATATATATCGTATATACAATATGTATAAGTACTTGTGTTTTTTATATATACATATATATTTTTTAGGTGAAGGAAAGAAAAAACTTGGCTTGATTTCTAACACTAATTATTTCAATTGCAAAGTAATATAGAATGGTAATTAAAAGAGAAAAATATTTGTCTTTGTGTTTCCATTTTTGAATATCATGACTAAAGCTACTAAAGTTTATTAAATCATGTATTTTACTATTATCATCAGTGTTTTACAATTATGTGTAATTTTATATATTTAAACCTTATATTATTAGCATATTTTTGGTTTGATGTCTAACTTAACAGGCTAAGAAAATTTACAGTCATATTACTGTATTGTAATTGAAATACTCTCTTTTGCATCAATAAAACTATTATTTAGCTTTTACCTACACTATGCTCCACAACTGCAAAAGATTTCAGAGTAAATAAAACAGTGAAAATTGTCTCTTTTTTTTTTGTACAGAATGTTAATTTATTTACCACTAGGCAAACATGAATATTCCACAAAGAGCTTTATACGGCAAAACATTTAGCTACTTGTTAGGGTAATATACTATATTCAAATTTAGAATGAAATATTTGTATATATCTTTTATGAAATGGTAATGTTCTACTAGCCAAGAAAACACACATGGTCAACCTAGATTTAAGAGTTAAATAATAGATCCACTTTTGATGAAAGGAGTAGAATTTAAAATTAATTTTGAAATCTACCCTAGTCTTTGTTGCATTCCTCATGTGTAAAATATCACTTTCATCCAAAGACTTCCAAAATTATCATCCAATTATGATATCAAAATCCCAGATTATGATTTACATTACACCCATTATATATATGAAGTTCAGATGGAAAGGAGATGCTCCCAGTGCAGTTTTTCAAGTGTGGTACCTCTTAATCTCCAGTCCTATAAACTAAGAAACAAATGATCTTTTCACACTTGTAAATATCATGGTGAGACAGCTGGTGGATAACTGTAATAAACCCTCATGTTTTAAGACATGAAGAATGAGATGTACATGGAGTCACTGGTCCACAAAAAACATGAAATTCCAGTGGGCACCTGGTGCCAGGCCCACCTGCTGAAGCAGCAGTGTATGTCACTTCACCTAGTTCTAACCTGTGGGAATCCATCCCTAGTTCATTGTTCTACATGTCTTTTGACTCCACCATGTGGGATCTTTACTCTGCCTCCTGAGACATCCCACTTTTTCCTTAAGAAATTGCCAACATTTGTAGTTTAATAGCTTTCTCAACAAACTTCCTGCTTGTAGAAAGTTGGCAATCCCGAGGGCCTTTTGAGATTGGATCAATTTCAATTCCTTTTGGTCAAAGCCACCACGTTTCCTTTAAAAACTTTTGTGAGGATATTATCTTTAAGTTTATAATCCATTTATGGCAAAAAAGAAAACAAAAAAACTACAGTTCTTTTTGAGACCTCTCTCTACTTTGCATGTTTCAACTTTGTGTAATGCCTCTTATTGTAGCTGAGAGGGTGTATTAGGTATTGTATTAAATCTTTTGAAGATATTAATACAGATAGCCATATCTTTGATATTAACTATGCTGTTAGTCCTTCTTTTACTTCAAGAATCTTTTACTGACTCGGAGACTAGAGGTGAGTGAGAGTTTATTTTCCAGCCCAATAATTTATGCCTCTTCTGTAACCGTTTTAAAATTTTCTTGCAATCGTAACAGTTTCTTCCCTCTCTCCTAAAGTTCTTTATCATATGTAGTTAGGAACATCCAGCTGACACTTTCAATATTCTGTCTGGAGATCTCTTTGGAAAACTTCATGTTTATGAGGTAGATTTTCTATCTGCCAAGTTATTGCAGGGTACAGTTCTGCCAATTGTCTCATGATGACATAAATAAGTTGTCAATTTTTTCCACCCTTCAGTAATAATTTCTGCACCATTTCTCCAGCCTTCTTCAACAGCGTGTTTGGCGATTTTTCACTTTCTGACTATCACCCAGCTCCAAAGCCAATGCCATATGCTTCAGGATTTACAAAGACAACACCCATTTCTAGATAACAATTTCTGTTCCATGTAGGTTTTCTCTTTGTAAAAAAAATCTCAAAATTTAGTTACAACAGCAATGTTATATCACAATTTATTTATGTAAAACAACATGTGACTGCTCTGGCTTATCTGCTTGTTGCTCTCTGCTGGGTTTGCTCAGGCCTCCAAGGTGAGAGAGTGAGCTGGAAGCTGCTGTCTGGTGTTCGGCAGACTTTGGTTTACCTGGGACAGCTCGTTATCTGTTCCACGTGGTCTCTCAGTATCTAAAAGTCTAGTCTGGACTTATTAATGTGTTTGTCTTAGGGTTTGACAGAGCAGCAACTGAGTGAGCTCTCATGTCCAAACACTTGTCAAGCCTCTGTGTGATCGCAGTTGGAAAAGTTCTAACTGGCCTTTGAAAGTCATTGCATGCAAGTCATTCCATCGCCAACCTAGACTCAAAGAGTGGAGACGTAGGTTACATATTTTGATGGGAGGGGAAGAATTTGTGATAATTTTTAACACTGCCAGTGCATACTTCTGCTACTCTTTTGTTCTTCTGCCCTCAGGAGGAGAAAAGCTTCTCCCAGATACTGGCTGGTCTAACGGGGCAGTGGCAGTATGCCATTTCCCCAGCTCACCTTAAAAGGGATTGTGTGCTTCCATTTGACTTCTTGCACTTCTTCTATCACGAAGAAAAGCTTTCTTCAGGTAGTTTCTGCCCTCTTAGCTTGGATTCCACAATTTAAAATATGGGAGTGCCAACTACAAATGGGCACCTGCCATCAGACTCTATAAGGATTAACTCATGGCCAGCTGCAGCTGCTGACCTTCAACACCCAATGCAAGGAGTTCAGGGTGGAGACCAGGAACGAGGCACTCTGTGCTCTGGGACAAACTGGAAGAACAGGTCTTTAGATAGATAATTACAGAAGAAGATTTTTATGAGCCCAACTCTTGCATTTCCTCATATCTATAAAAGCACTAAAATCATTAATGGTGACATCTGCTCCTCGTGACTGGCAGCAAGCCTCTGCCAAAATGTGTGCTTGAGTGCATGTCCCCCCTTCACTAACATCATATATAACACTGACCTTCACCCCTACATCTTTGGAGCAGTTCCTCAGAGCCATATAAAATGCTGTCTCCCAGGCTATAGTTCTCATCTTGCCCCAAATAAATCTTAACTCACGACTCTCATGTTGTGCTCTTTTTTTTAGCCGACAAGAGTTATGTTTTATCCAACATGCAGTGGGAATCAATCCAGCTAGTTCTGCAACTATCTGAAGTAGATATACCCATTGTACCTCAGCCAACCACAGCACATATGTTGGCTGAGGTACAATGGGTATATCTCACATATGTATGAGTGAAAATAAATGTAATGTTATTCTATGCCACTGAGTTTGGAGTGTTTTCTAATGAATCAATAGATGACTAATATATGCACTTTAACTTTGATGACCAGGAAGATACACTGAAGATTTGACCTGTACTAGTGGGTTTATTTCCTTAGATAAGCTGAGAATGTTCATGATGTTTACCTAATTATTTATCTATATGAAACAATACATTTTCTTTTTCATGTTTCATTGATAAGAACTATGTGTTATGTTATTGACAAATGCAGTCAATCTGTTTTCATTGCCATAACTCCTCATAATCATCATGGAACCTGTGGCCAAATCAGTTTTTTTTTTTTTTTTCTTTTACTGATGAGAAGAATATCTCCAATGAATTCTAAAAATATTAGCTTAATATGTCTATGCTCAGACACCTGTTAATGAAGGCAAGGTCACTTCTAAATAACAAATGGGCAAATTTGGGCTTAATTTTAAAAAGCTTTTATTTCTTATGCAATGTGTGCTCGATGCTTTTGCCTAAATAGTTGCTTTAGTCTTCCAGTTTGGGTATCTGTTAACACTAGTTTATAGCAATCTTTGAAATCAGGACTTTTTTGATACAATGAAAGTTTTGTTGAGAAAAATTTAATGGAGACTATAGAATGAATAATGATGGCTTCAAGAATTACCTTCAGCACATGCTAAACAATCCCCCCCACACACACACACCCCATGCACTCACACACCAAGACATTCTCACTGGGGCAATGTTTAACCCCCAGGAATTAGAAAAGGGATAAGCGTCTGCATCAGTTCTTATATTATTAGCTTTACAATCTGCTGATTCATGTCTACAGTACATGATTTTTCAATTACATTTTCCTATAACAAGACACACACAAAAAACTGATTACTTCCTTGATTCAGTTGTTATATTTATTCAGAGTTCTCTATCTTTATATCTACATTTTCTCCAGATATGATCATTAAAACTTAGGGAATCTATTATTTGAAATAATTACCTCCCTATTTCCTACTGTAAGGGCTAGTATGACATGAAGGCCCTGGGGTGAAACATTTTTCCAGTTTAAATGAACTCCACTAACAAATTCTACAAAAGTTGTTATACAAATTATACTAGACCATATTTTTTGTTTTTGGAGTGATGAGACAGAGTTTATAGAAGTTGATGGCGTCGGAACAGAAATAATTCTTTTGGGGTTTGAATATTGCTTGAGGAATTCCCCACTCTCTCAGAATCAGTCTCTTCAGCTGTTATTTACAGCAAAGATTATGGATTATCTGGCTACCTTAGCCAAATGGATGGTGACCTTTTAAATATTTCATGGACATATCACGGTTATGAGAATCCTGAAAAATTATCCTAGGTTCTGTCATTTGCTTTGGTAGGAAATCTAGAGATTGATAGGGCACTGGGTAAATTTTATTTTCTTTGGGTGTTTTATTTCTATTTCTTATTTTATTCTGTAGGTCTTACTCAAGCATTTATTTATGAAACAGGGGAGTCAAATTTTAAAAAGGTAGGAGGCAAGGCTAGAAGGTCAAGTCTCTGAAGTTTTCTAGGCAGTCCAGCATCCCTGCTGCATCTTGTTATTCTTGCCTTCATGTAACTGCAGGTGCAAGTTGCCTTTGATAGAGTAACTGGATTCAGGAAACTCTCAGGCATCAACATATAATTATTGCTCCTGTTTTCTTTTTGCTCCTCGGACCCACAAAAAGACATCTGGCTCAACTGTACCATTAGGAATAAAGGAAAAAATGATAGAACAATTAATTCAAATTGTAGTTTTTAAATTCCTTATGAATCTTCTTTTCAACCAAGAAGAAACATAGGAATCTGCTCTTGACAGCCCTTAAGAAACATAACAGGAAACCTAAAATGGAGAACGTAACAATTCAAAACAACAATTTTAATTTTCGAAGTAAAACCATTACACACTTTCATAAGAAATAAAATGGCACTTTAGTTTTTGTGATCAACATGGAATAGAGGGAAATATCTAAAAATGAAATGAAATATTGAAGAATAATCATAGAGCTGTCAATGCTTTTTTTCTTTCTTCTCCAAAATTGTTGTTAGAACTGTTATATCAGCAATTTTCAATTTTAAAAAGAAAAATGCATTCTTAAAATGACACTACTTTGAGGTTTGTTGAGTTGTTCATTCTGTCTTCATGCCAGTGGTAAAACACAGCTAACTGAGGAGGCAGGTGATATTTTCTGATGTTTTCACATGTTCCATTTTTATTATTAAAATGGCACTTTTTAATGTGATAACTAACGGTTAATATAAGCAGATGGAAAATCATGTTTGTTTTTCAACTGGTTACTAGGAAGGATTTTAATCACAGATCTAGCATCCAGCAATTCAGATATTGAATATCATTTCCATGCTTTAAAAATGTGCATCAATATATGTTTACATGACTGGATGTCATGTGGCGGGTTACACACACAGCTTATTGCTTGCTACTGACATGACTTCAATGATCTATTTGTTTTGAAGTTTTTTAAACATTGCAATGCCTTCCCCACTTTACTCCACTCTTATTATATAACATACCCATTTAAACAATGTTATTTTGGACTTTTAGAGACTATTTTAGAATATTAGGACAAAAGTAATAAGATAATGAAGGAATGAGAAGCAGTATTTTGATATCCTACACTCTGTAACTCATTTTTCCATCTAACCTCAGGTAGAATATAATGGTTATTTCTGGAGGACTGTCAAGGGTTAAGAAGCAAATTATAAATGATAACTTGATTATAAAGTTTTTAGAGCAAGAACATTATTGCTATAAAGTCTTAGTGAAAAATTTAGTTTTACTTATAATTTTGTAAAGAAAAAAATACACACACACAAATCCAAATGACTTTATTCCTACATTTGAATGGAACTATTTATCAAGGCAAGAATTCAGTAGGTTTCTGCCATTGTGGTAAGATGAATGATGAATCAGATGCAAGGCAGGATTCCTTAATAATTTATTGGGTCATGAGTTATGGTTTTGTTCAATTGAAAATTATTAGATGGGTTTGCCTCATGCGAAGAGCATAGTGTATGGAAAAGGAAAATTGATTAAGCAAACATTCCATGAGTTTAAGCATTTCAAACAGTGTACTGGATAAAGGCCCTGATGCATTTGTCATTAATTCAGGGGACAATTTTACCTCCACACAACATAATCACAAGATGGGAACTATCAGCACAGTTCTGTAAATGAGATGTTCATAATGAATAGTCAGTATAAGTCATTACTTTCATCCAATGTTCTTCCTCGTGAATGAGGATAAGGAACAGTGCAGAAGTCAAAGCTTGACTTTTTAATTGAAAGGGTTTTTTAAAAAATCTCTAATCACTCATCAAACATTGACTCTCCCATACATCTAACATATATTTACTGAGCACCAACTTTGTGCAAGAGACACTGTTCAGAGCTCATTACAAGAACCACTTTTAAATAAAAGCTTGGTGTCCAGCCCTTCTGAAGTGTAAATACCTTTGCCTGGGCTTTCTTAGACTAAGACATCTGTAAAGTTGCCCAGATTTGGCCAAAATAATGAAACTAATGTAAAGGTAAAGTTACAACCTCAATCTTTATTTAACTAATACCCTTTTACATTTTTCGAGGAGTTAGGATATGTCTGCTCTTATATACAATAAAGCAATGCTCTGCTAAACAACTTAGTATAAATAATATTTAGTTAAATGGTAAAAGTTAATGTTAAATCAACCTCTAACCAATAGGTATTTGGTTTCAGGATTTTGGGTTTCATTTTGGGAGGTTTTTCATGATGCCCTAAATTGTTGTTCTTTATTGGTAACTCCTCATACAATGTATTAGTTCTGGCAAAAAACAAACAGCAATAATAAAATCATAGTAGTCACTTTAGTTTTATGTCTCTCCTTGGTAATTCTCCAACCTAGGTCTCCATATACTGGGATGTAGGAATCTCAAAGGAGGAACAGTTTGGTCATATATTTTGATTGTAATGTTTCTCTGGCAGTGAGTTGTCCAAGATATGTATCTCTTGAGGAATGAAAGTCAAGTTACTACTGGCTTAGAGAGAGACACAACAATTATTTCAGCCACCTGTCACCATTAGGCTTTAGGATAAACTAGTAAGTGACTATCCCATATTGGTCAGATGCAGGTGCCTCTTGTCTGATGCTGTGAGTGGAATCTGGGTTCATTTATTGTCCCAGCCAGAGGGTATAGGTTCCTTTCTGCAGAGCTCTGCAGAGGAAACCTACAAAAGTTCTTACATAGTACATACATTTAAAAAAATTAATTTGATTACTTTAAATATTTTTAAAGATCATATGATCCCTCTTCTTCTTTCAGGTATTTATTACATATTTTGTGCAAGAGACTATGAGTTGCTGGTGTATCATAACTGAACATACACCCATCAGGACACTTGTATAGCCTCCTACTATAAACATCTCCCGCTAGAGTGGTACCTTTGCTACAACTGATGAGCCTAGATTGACACAGCATAATCACCCAAAGACCATACAGTTCACTGTTGGTGTGGTACATTCTGTGGGTTTGGACAAATGTATAAAGACATGTATCCATCATTATGGTATCATACAGAGTATTTTCAAGGTGTGTGTGCACACATACACACGTCTATTACCTGAAGAAGGGGCAGTGCATTTATCCTCATCATTAGTTGTTATTAAACTCCAGGGTACACAGGAATGTCCTGAGAAGCTTGTCAATACATGCTCAGCCCCATCCCAGAGTTGTTGATACACTAGTTGTGTGAGGTACAGGAATCTGTATCATGTATAAGTACCCCATTTGATAACAATTCAGGTGATCTGATGACATACACTGAGCTACACTTCTCTAGATGCTATAAACTTTAACTTTAAAATAAGATGCTTTTCTTTGCCTGGATTTCTAGAAAACCTAGAGTCAGATTTATAGTTTAGTCAGGTCTTATAAAATGAAGATAATATGTATACTTACTCATATACATACATGTAACGGATAAATATAAATTGATATATAATTCATGTACTTTTTTTCCAGAGAAGGCAATGCATAGAAAATAATTGGATATATATGTATATACAGGTATATATATAAATATTATATATATATTTATATAGTAAAAGGACAGCTGACTGGACTATATCATATGGCTATAATGTTCAAGAACTGCATTTTTAATTATATTTATCAGAGGAAATTTGCAAGTGGATTTACATTTGAAAATTTTAGACACATTTGGTAAATTGTTTGTTAACATTGCACTAAGTTAATTTAGAAAGGCTACCACAGATAATCTTCCCCAAAATAAGTTCATAGGAGGAGAATAGAAAAGTAAAGGTGTTTAGTTCCTCCAAGTTCCTGAACCCTGTATATGTTTAACAAATAACCTAGCCATAAAACAGCTCCATGTGTGCCATAATGCATTATGACAGATTTTAGGGATTGCTACATTAACATTCCATTATTGGGTCCCTCAGTAACTGTGCTGAAAAATTAGAAGGAAAAGTGGAAAAGACACCTCTTCAGGTTAAAAACCAAAACCAAAAACTGATTTTGAGCATCACATTAACAACATATTCTTCTTGATTTCAATAAAGTTTAAGAAAGGAATATTTCTCTAAGGATTCAGAAACTTCTCATCCATATGTATTTTAGTTACTTTTAATAATATGCCTGATAATAATTTTGCAACATATACATATATAAAATCATGATCTTGTACACCTTAAACTTACACAATGTTATATGTTAATTATATCTCAGTAAAACTGAAAAAAATATTACGCTTGAATCCAATCTAAACGCCTTCTGAAGGTACGGGCATGTGCTTGCCCATTACGAAGAATATAACGGAGTACAGAAAATGTGAATCTCAAGAAGATTTGGTGTAAAGATGGGGATGTAATTTATTTGAGTAGATGTTATCTCTATTTTATATTTAAAACTTAAGCATGGAAATATAATATTCACATAGTACTTTTTTTAACAAAGCCCGAGGCATTTATTTTGTTTGCTGCAGAGAAAGATGTACTTCTCAAGGAACATGAATGTATGATTTTATCCAAAATTATGCATTTTCATTTCAGATAGATCAACAATTGTTTATGTCTTCGTGGCCCAAAAACCATGTCCTAAAATAGTCATCATGACATATCTTCCTTCTATGTATTTGTTTTCAGCTCTATGATATTTACATAAAGGAAAAACTGTAGCGGAAAGCTGTCCATTATAAGATGGGCATATAACGTGTTAGTCTGCATATGATTCTGTGACTGAGGGCATTATTGTTATGCTGAAAGGAGAAACAAAATTCAAGGAGAGGAATCACGTAAACATATCAAGTTATAAGATAGAATTAAAAACCTCTCAAAAATGTACTAAGTAAAACTGTCAAATCTTTCAATTTTTAAACTTTTTTTAAAAGCCAGAAGAAATTTCATGAGACTATGACAATCTAATTACAATCTTGTTTTAAAATTCCCCCTTTATTTTTCTATATTTTAAGGAGTATAAATTAGTTCTATGAATTATATAACTTATGCATTTCTAGATTATAACCAAAGCTGAAATTGTTTTATTTGAAAATATTATATTGGTGTGCCCTTTGCCATATATGTATGACAGAGTCCTTATTACTTTTAGCCATTAAATGTTGATTGTATATAGCATTTTTGATCCTAGTATATATCATGCAGGTTCATTAATAATTCAGTAAAATGTTGCTAAAATGTTAGACTGCTTTATCCAGAACTGAGATTGTGGTATATTTGTGAGAGTCAGACTCTATTTGCTATGAAATATTCGTATCATTGGTTTGCCTTGTTTTGTCACACACTAGAAAGAAAGAATTCAAAAATAAAAAACAACAAAGGAAAAATACTCTTTTTTCCCATTGATCATAGAAGCAACTTCCCTGGGTTCTGAGGTACTGGTAGAGCTGCTGCTGGCTGTGAATGCTGCATACTGCACAATCCAGAAGGCACTGTTTGTGTAACTGTGTGACACAGTATCTCTAAGCCTAGGTCTAGTGGTGAGAACCTTATCTGTGTCTTAGTGCTACATAACTTTTTATCCTGGACTGTAGTATTTGATTCTGAGAACCATGATAATGTGGATTGCATTTTAGAGAAAAGTTAAATAAAAATGTTAGGTAAACTTTTAAAGTAGTCACTAGTACTAAGGGACAAAATATATAGTCCCGACTTATGATGGTTTGATTTATAGTTTTTTGACTTTATGATTGTATGAAAGTGATACGCATTCAGTAGTGACCATACTTTGAATTTTGAATTTTGAATTTTGCTCCTTTCCTCGGCTCTAATCCTCTCAGTGAGCACTGCTCCCAGTCTGTCACGTGACCACAAAGGTAAACAACTGATACACTGACAGCCATTCTGTACCCAGACAACCATTCTGTTTTTCACTTTCAGTACAATACTCAGTAAACTACATGAGATATTCAACACTTCATTATAAAATAGGTTTTGTGTTAGTTTTGCCCAACTGTAGGCTCATGTAGTAAGTTAAGTAAGTAAGGTGTCCTGAGCACATTTAAGGTAGGCTAGGCTAAGCTATGATGGTCGGTAGGTTAGGTGTACAGTCATCCCTGAGGATCCAAGAGAGATTGGTTCCAGAGCCACCCTGGATACCAAAATCCGCAGAGGCTCAAGTCCCTTATATAAAATGGCGTAGTATTCGCATATAACCTATGCACATCCTTCAGTGTACTTTAAATCATCTCTAGATTACTTCTAACACCTAATACAATGTAAATACTGTGTAAGTAGTAGTAAAATACAAATGTAAATTATGTAAATAGTTACCAAAAGCATGCTGGAAATTCAAGTTTTGATTTTTAAAACTTCCTGGAATTGTTTTTCTGAAATATTTTTGATTCACTGTTGATTGAATCTTCAGATGTATACCCATGGATACAGAGGGCCAAGTGTATTAAGTTTGTTTTCAATTTACGATATTTTCAATTTATGATGGATTTAACAGTACGTATCTGGGGAGTTAATGAAGAAATTCAAGAAGGAAAAACCTAAAAACAGTAAAGATGTGAAGTTGTCCTTAGAACATTGAGTTGGGGAAACAGTCTGTTTTCCAGAAGTTTCTTATTTTAAAGTTACCTGTATCTGTGGATACGGGAAAGGAAAAGCTAATAAAATTGCAAACTCATAGTTGACATTTTCCTCAGAAAGTAAACATAGGAAAAGCAGGGCAGATTTTAAATTAACATTTAATGTAATATAGGTAATCAGTAGTAGATTCAGCCAATATTGATGTGGGGAAAAATACACTAAAGGGCCAGATACATGCAGGTCATCACTCTTTTTTTTTTGACGTAAAAATCTTTAATCCAAGAAACAATATTGTGGAAAATGCCTTAGAGTCTTAATTAGAGACAATAGTGAACGGAGCACAGTGGCTAAAATAGAGAAGAGCAGAGTATAAAAAAATAACCAAAATATTCCCAGGAACTAATTTTATTCTTAAACTGTTGTAGCTCTAAAGCTTCTTCAGTGTCTAGAACATAGTTGCTGTGAATCGCTGAATGAATGAGTAAATATCCACTGACAGACGTGGGGAAAGTGCCTGGCAAGCCAGTGGCATATGCATGTAAGAGAGTGTGGAAAGGAGTTAGGCAACGTGAGCTGGGTGATTAACTGCAACAGTTTGTAACTCAGGAACAAGAACAACAAAAAAAGCAGAGAAAATCGAGCATTATTGTAGAGTTAGGATATTCTAGTTGGCTAAGGTTTCACAGAAAATACTATGCAAGAGAAATTTAATTAAATATTTTCTTTATAGGATGACATTAAAAAAAAGTTTGCTTCAAATCTGTCGAATCAGAGGTATTAAAAAAGCTTGGAAAATGTTTTTTAAAATAAATCTTTTGCAGAAAATGGACAAAACCAGAAGCTGCTCTGTTGAAGTGGAGGTGTGGGCTCCAGAGCCCTGGTGGGGTTCCTGTTCCTTTCTCACAAGTAGTGGCAATTAATCAGACTCTCATTTAGAATGTTCTAGAGCCCTCTTGATCACAGCTGGCATCTTTGCAATCTCATATGAACAAATTTAATCCTCCATCAAGAGTCCCCTTAACCTCTTACCAAACAACAAAAGCCACAGATGTTGAAAGTATGTTTGAAATGCTGAGCTCTTTAGAACTCTCTATACCTACAGACAGAGCAGACATTGTACACCAGTTTACCTGTATTTGTTTCATGGCCAACATATAGACCTAAAAACCAAGTGTGAATCAGCAAGATGAGTAAGTCACCATAAACAAGACAACACTGTCCCCAGTCTAAAGGGTTTAACATCTGTGCATGCTTTGTATAAATTAGGCATTTCATAGAAACTTGGAGTTCAGTGAAACAATTCTCTGCTATGTAAGAACCCAGACAGTGTGAATTCTAGATTAGGTTTTTATATTTTCATGACTGATGCAAAGTGAACTACATATATAGATTATAGAAACATTTCTTCCAGTTCTGAGACCATAATTCAGAGACTTAATAGCCTACTGCTATATATTACAATTATACATGTAGCATTAATATAATATTAGCTAAAAGGCTTGCCATATAGCCATGAAGTTAAGGGAAATTTTTCATCTGTATTTTAATTTTAGCTTTAAACAGACAACTCTGGGAATATTATTCAATCTATATTAACTAAGACTAATAATCAAGGCCTTCATTTAAACAAATACTAATGCATGCAGCAGAATTAAATCCAATGACTTTGATTTTTTTCCCTGGAGCTATTGTGAAATTATTTGATCCATCTTTCTTAACATTTTGAATCTGGTCCATTAAGACTTTGAAAAGGCAGAGAAATGCTGCATTAAGATTAAAGCTCATATATTGAGAAGCAGCTAGCTAAACTTTGAGACATTAATGCCTAGATGTAATATTTTTATTGTACATGAAGAGAAATAAGCTTCTGTTGTTTCTGACCTTCAGAAGTTGTGCTTTATGTGTAGTTAAAATTAATAAACTCCTGTTTGCTGATCAACAAACGAGGCTGTTTATGGGAGTCAGTGGAAATAATTATGTGTATACATGAAATTTTAGGAAGGTCTAAACTTTGTACCCTACAGCTATTCAGCTCTATCCATTATTATTCTACCTTATTCAATTACAGTCAATTATTTATGCACTTTTTTCCATCTAAACTAATTAATTTCTGCCCTGTTTCTTTAGCTTACAAGTTTGCTTGACCAGTAGAAAAAACATCTGTTGCTTTAGGCACTGGTGAATTATATTCTTTATTAAAATAAAATTATTTGATGCAGATATTTCTCTCACTCTTCTCAGGTTGTGTCATATTTTAATGATTATCCTTACATACCTTAACATATCATGTCTATGGTCCTTCCAGAGGTGTCATTTTCAGTCTAGATTTTTAGGATATGATGATGCTTGATTGCATTTACTTATAATGAGCATCTAGAAATAGATTTCCACTTCAGTCCTGTAGACCTTGCCAACCAATTAGAATGAAAAGCCAGAAACCCTGTTACAATTAGTGAACTTACACTTTGGCTAAGCCACTCCTACACACTTTTTATATAATTATCATTATTTTTAGTCTGTCCTTTTCATTCCTTAAGGTGGGGTATCTCAATTTACAATGTAGAAAGTTCAGTGTTTTTTTAAACAATACTGAAAACCATCAAAAATTAACTCAACGGTTTAATAAACAAATACACCCTATCATATCATTCCATTTGAAAATATTTCTTTCCTAAGCAATCCTACATTTATTATTATAGTTTGAGGATAATATACTGGTAAGATAATGTTTCAAATGTAAGCATAATTTAACTCATATTTTTAGAAGTTTTTATTGGTTTTGACACTTCTCTGAAGATTCACAGAGATTTCTTAGATATTAAATATCATGTAAATATTAAGTAATGATTATGGCTAATGTATTTTCTAAATGAGGAATATCAAGTTATCTTAGTAATTGATAGTCACTCTGGAAACATGGGCAAAAGCTAAAGGACAGGATACACAATATCATTTTAGCCCTATACATAATTAAAAAAGAATAAAACTGAATATAAAATGTTTCACTCCACCACTCTTTCAGAGAAGGAATTTGTACTCAGGTTTTAAATGTTTGTTTTAAGAATCAAATGTCTATTACAATCAGTAATGAGTTTTTATGAGAATGAACAGACACATTTTTTTCATAGGTCTATGTTTAGCTATGAACTTACTTGAGACCCAACAATTCCAAGACTAGATTCTTCACATCTTATGAAGGATAAACTGCTGTCTTGGCATCCTTCAAACTATAGTTCAAGCTGGAGTGGCCTGCCATTTCTTTCTTCTCTTACAATTAATTCATCCCCAAAATAAAGCTAGAGTCATCACAATGATTTGCCACAATCTATATGGAAAGGGATATAAGAAAGTGGCCTCTGGGATCACATTGCTAAAATTTGAATCCCGGATTTGTGACCTCAGGCATTTAGCCTCTATGATCTGTTTCTTCACGTTAGAAATGGGAAAACAGATATTATACCTATTTTATAGTGTTGCTGTGAGTTCTAAATGAGTTACAATGGGAAAACTCTTAGAACTCTATTTCACACGTAAATATGACCTCTTTTTAATATAATCCAAACTCAGTAATATATTTACATAGAATTTCACATTTAAACTATTCCAGAGGCTCTGGTCAGAAGTTAATATGAAAATTATATACCAGTCCTGTATAGATTTTATATACAATTCACACACTCTACATTCCACAGTAATAAACACTGTTCTGTCTATTTTTAAAAAGATCTTCTGACAAGTGTTTTGCAGAAAATATTGTAGATTGGGAAGAAAATTTTCTTGAATCCTACAAGTCCCTTCAATGTTGATAACATCCTTGTTTCTAGTCAAATAATTCCAAAGAGATCCACATTTAACTTACTTTCTTCTCACACAATTGTGCTATATTGTCTTATTATATATTTATATATGGTCACTGATTGCAAATCGATACCAAAAATACCAAATAATCTTACTCTATATATTTTTATGGAATTTTTGTTTCCTTCATCAGAAGAGACTGTTTTATTTCTCCCTACACTTTCCGTGCTACCTACAGATTCTCAGCTGATGACCTTCCCTTATGCTTCACTTAGAAAATAAAGGCAATTAGTGAGGAACTAATTCATCTTTCCACTGCCAAACAGACACATCTGCAAACACTTCTGCCCAGACACTTTGACTTTTATGCAGTTCCAATTAAAAGACTTCTGTTCTACATTTATTCCATTTTCTGGTATTATGGATCCCAAATTCTATCAACTTTTCACAGAAGCCGCTCCAGAAATTATACTCTAACTCTGCATTATTGATTTCACACTCACAACTAATTCTTCAGGGAAGTGAAATGTTGCTCAAAATACTTCCTGCTTCTCTTTATGATCCCTCTAAAAATTCCCGTTCTACAAGAGGATTATGTTGTTTTGACACACTCATGTATTAGGATTTGCCACGTTACTTTCTTTGGCAAGTGGTATGACAGTGAGAATGATACATGCTGCCTCTTAGTAACAGCTTAAGAGCTATCATATGGTTTGCTTATTGTTGTTTTCCTTCATTATAAGGGGAGTGATGACCCAGAAAGGGGATGCTATTTCATCCAGGCTACATACAACCAGGACCATATATCAAGCATTCAAATTAACACCAATGAGGCAAATTATATATATATATGGGCTTGAATCTGGAGCCCATGTTCTTAACTTCTGTTCTGAAATATATTCACCATTCTCCTAAAGGATAGAAACTCAAAAGTCACATTAACCTAACATATTCAAAAGTAATATCTAGAGATCACTTCAAAAATTGCTTTTCAGATTGAAAATAATTTCAATCCTCCTAGTTCTTTTGTAATACTAACCAGACTATCTACTTACTGACCTTCTATCATTGAAATCACATTATGAAGATGAACCTATGCTTGTACTGTCCATAATGTCTTTATAGCTCAATATTGAAAGATAAAAATTCTATATAATTGTTTGAAAATGTTCCCTAAACTCGCATGAAATATGATAGTTTTCAGACCCTGATACTTTCAGGAGATCGGTTAATAAAAACATGAATCCTTTATTCATTCACTCATTCATTCATGCGTTCAACACTTATTAACCTTCTACCGAGTGATATATGCCCTGAGACATATGATAGGAATAAGGATACATAGAAGACACAGTTCTTGCCATTAATTGGCTTTCAGCTACAGGGAGATAAACAGAACTGAAAATAAATTAGTACAATAAAGTGTTACAGGTGTCCTTATAGATTCATACACAGGATGGGACATTAAAGAGTGCATCATCAATTCTCCTAGGAGGAAACAGGACATATAAACAGAGTGCTGTTTTTAAAACTGACAGACCAGAAAGGTGGAGTGGTCCAAGAGCCAAGGAAAAGCGGTACCATAAGCAAAGACAGGAAATAAATATGAAGCATCCCGGAATGTTCTGGGAATCACAAGCATTTCAAATTATCTAGAGTTTAAATGGGTGTGAAAGGAGTGGTGAGCAGGGGAGACTTTAATTAGAATTTGTGGTACAGATTCCTCTCCATTCTAGGAGATAAATAGATCAAAATTGCACAATAAGTGTACAGTTTTAATTGTCTGTATCTGAGAGAAATATATTAATTATACCATGAATCCATGTAAAATAAGCTACTGTCTTCAGAAGCAGCTTTCATGGAATCATCTCAGTGCCTACAAGACAAGTGACTTTATGGTGTTAATATTGTAAACTTAAGTCGATAAGATGAGGGTAAAAGTTTTAATTACACTCTAAAATTGATTTAATCATAGTACTAGGAAAAAATGACACATGACACTTGTGAAGTTCCAGGATTTGGAGAACAGTATAGGAATAAAGCTATAGCAAAAGAGATTTGGGACATGCTAGGAAGGCCATTTGACACCATATTAGAAAATATCCCCACTCACCCTTGAATAACTTTTTAATTTACTATTAGCTTATTAATTAGGCTGAAGAGTAAAATAATAGACTCAGCTCCTTACTGTGAAGATAAAACAAAATGAGTTTTTGAAGTTATGCAAAATATTAAGATGGACTATTTTGCCAAGAGTAGGATTCATTTGTTTTGTTTTGTTACTTGCTTTTGTTTTTAAAGTATTTACTATGCAAAATTTAAAACAAATACAAAAGAATATTATACTAAAGCCCCTTTTACTTATCAACCAGCTTCAACTTTTTTTTTTTTTTACATCTTTATTGGAGTATAATTGCTTTACAATGGTGTATTAGTTTCTGCTGTAAAACACAGTGAATCAGCTATACATATACATATATCCGCATATCTCCTCTCGCTTGCATCTCTCTCCCACACCCCCCATCCCGTCCCTCAAGGTGGACAAAAAGCACCGCGCTGATCTCCTTGTGCTATGCGCCTACTTCCCACTAGCTATTTTACATTTGGTAGTGTATACACGTCCATGCTACTCTCTCACTTCGTCCCAGCTTACCCTTCCCCCTCCCCGTGTCCTCAATTCCATTCTCTATGTCTGCATCTTTATTCCTGTCCTGCCCTTAGGTTATTCAGAACCTTTTTTTTTTTTTTTTAGATTCCATATATATGTGTTAGCATATGGTACTTGTTTTTCTCTTTCTGACTTACTTCACTCTGTATGACAGTCTCTAGGTCCATCCGCCTCACTACAAATAACTTAATTTCATTTCTTTTTATGGCTGAGTAATATTCCATTGTATATATGTGCCACATCTTCTTTACACATTCATCTGTCAATGGACACTTCGGTTGCTTCCATGTCCTGGCTATTGTAAATAGAGCTGCAATGAACATTGTGGTACATGACTCTTTTTGAATTATGGTTTTCTCAGGGTATATGCCCAGTAGTGGGATTGCTGTGTCATATGGTAGATCTATTTTTAGTTTTGTAAGGAACCTCCATACTGTTCTCCATAGTGGCTGTGTCAATTTACATTCCCACCAACAGTGCAAGAGGGTTCCCTTTTCTCCACACCCTCTCCAGCATTTATTGTTTGTAGATTTTTTGATGATGGGCATTCTGACAAGTGTAAGGTGATACCTCATTATAGTTTTCATTTGCATTTCTCTAATGATTAGTGATGTTGAGCATCCTTTCATGTGTTTGTTGGCAATCAGTATATCTTCTTTGGAGAAATGTCTATTTAGGTCTTCTGCCCATTTTTGGATTGGGTTGTTTGTTTTTTTGACATTAAGCTGCATGAGCTGCTTATATATTTTGGAGATTAATCCTTTGTCACTTGTTTCATTTGCAAATATTTTCTCCCATTCTGAGGGCTGTCTTTTCATCTTGTTTATGGTTTCTTTGCTGTGCAAAAGCTTTTAAGTTTCATTAGGTCCCATTTGCATATTTTTGTTTTTATTTCCATTTCTCTAGGAGGTGGGTCAAAAAGGATCTTGCCGTGATTTATGTCATAGAGTGTTCTGCCTGTGTTTTCCTCTAAGAGTTTGATAGTGTCTGGCCTTACATTCAGGTCTTTAATCCATTTTGAGTTTATTTTTGTGTATGGTGTTAAGGAGTGTTCTAGTTTCATTCTTTTACATGTAGCTGCCCAGTTTGCCCAGCACCACTTATTGAAGAGGCTGTCTTTTCTCCATTGTATATTCTTGCCTCCTTTATCAAAGATAAGGTTACTCTATGTGCATGGGTTTATCTCTGGGCTTTCTATCCTGTTCCATTGATCTATATTTCTGTGTTTGTGCCAGTACCATACAGTCTTGATTACTGTAGCTTTGTAGTATAGTCTGAAGTCAGGGAACCTTATTCTTCCAGCTCTGTTTTTCTTTCTCAAGATTGCTTTGGCTATTTGGGGTCTTTTGTGTTTCCATACAAAATGTGAAAGTTTTTGTTCTAGTTCTGTGAAAAATGCCATTGGTAGGTTGATAGGGATTGCATTGAATCTGTAGATTGCTTTGGGTAGTATAGTCATTTTCACAATGTTGATTCTTCCAATCCTGAAACATGTTATATCTCTCCATCTGTTTGTATCATCTTTAATTTCTTTCATCAGTGTCTTACAGTTTTCTGCATACAGGTCTTTTGTCTCCTTTGGTAGGTTTATTCCTCGGTATGTTATTCTCTTTGTTCAATGGTAAAAGGGAGTGTTTCCTTAATTTCTCTTTCAGGTTTTTCATCACTAGTGTATAGGAATGCAAGAGATTTCTGTGCATTAATTTTGTATCCTGCTACTTTACCAAACTCATTGATTAGCTCTAGTAGTTTTCTGGTAGCATGTTTAGGATTCTCTATGTATAGTATCATGTCATCTGCAAACAGTGACAGCTTTACTTATTCTTTTCCGATTTGGATTCCGTTTATTTCTTTTTCTTCTCTGATTGCTGTGGCTAACACTTCCAAAACAATGTCGAATATTAGGGGTGAGAATGGGCAACCTTGTCTTGTTCCTGATCTTAGTGGAAATGGTTTCAGTTTTTACCATTGAGAACGATGTTGGCTGTGTTTGTCATATATGGCCTTTAATACGTTCAGGTACATTCCCTGTATGCCTACTATCTGGAGAGCTTTTATCATAAATCGGTGTTGAATTTTGTCAAAAGCTTTTTCTGCATCTGTTGAGATGGCCATATGGTTTTTCTCCTTCAATTTGTTAATATGGTTTATCACATAGATTGATTTGTGTATATTGAAGAATCCTTGCATTCCTGGGATAAACCTCCCTTGATCATGGTGTATGATCCTTTTAACGTGTTGTTGGATTCTGTTTGCTAGTATTTTGTTGAGGATATTTGCATCTATGTTAATCAGTGATATTGGCCTGTAGTTTTCTTTTTTTGTGACATCTTTGTCTGGTTTTGGTATCAGGGTGATGGTGGCCTTGTCAAATGAGTTAGGGTGTGTTCCTCCCTCTGCTATATTTTGGAAGAGTTTGAGAAGTAAAGGTGTTAGCTCTTCTCTAAATGTTTGATAGAATTTGCCTGTGAAGCCATCTGGTCCTGGGCTTTTGTTTGCTGGAAGATTATAATCACAGTTTCAATTTCAGTGTTTGTGATTGGTCTGTTTATATTTTCTATTTCTTCCTGGTTCAGTCTTGGAAGGTTGTGCTTTTCTAAGAATTTGTCCATTTCTTCCAGGTTGTCCATTTTACTGGCATATAGTTGTTTGTAGTAATCTCTCACGATCCTTTGTATTTCTGCAGTTTCAGTTGTTACTTCTCCTTTTTCATATCTAATTCTATTGATTTGCGTCTTCCCCCTTTTTTCTTGAGGAGTCTGGCTAATGGTTTATCAATTTTATTTATCTTCTCAAAGAACCAGCTTTTAGTTTTATTGATCTTTGCTATCGTTTCCTTCATTTCTTTTTCATTTATTTCTGATCTGATCTTTATGATTTCTTTCCTTCTGCTAACTTTGGGCTATTTTTGTTCTTCTTTCTCTAATTGCTTTAGGTGTATGGTTAGGTTGTTTATGTGAGAAGTTTCTTGTTTTCTGAGGTAGGATTGTATTGCCATAAACTTCCCTCTTAGAACTGCTTTTGCTGCATCCCAGAGGTTTTGGGTCATTGCGTTTTCATTGTCATTTGTTTTTAGGTATTTTTTGATTTCCTCTTTGATTTTGTCAGTGATCTCTTGGTTATTTAGTAGTGTATTATTTAGCCTTCACGTGTTTGTATTTTACAGATTTTTTCCTGTAATTGATATCTAGTCTCATAGCATTGTGGTCAGAAAAGATATTTGATATGATTTCAATTTCCTTAAATTTAGCAAGGCTTGATTTGTGAACCAGGATATAATCTATCCTGGAGAATGTTCCATGAACACTTAAGAAGAAAGTGTATTCTGTTGTTTTTGGATGGAATGTCCTACAAATATCAATTAAGTCCATCTTGTTTAATGTATCATAAATAGCTTGTGTTTCCTTGTTTATTTTCATTTTGGATGATCTTTACATTGGTGAAAGTGGTGTTTTAAAGTCTCCTACTATGATTGTGTTACTGTCAATTTCCCTTTTTATGGCTGTTAGCATTTGCCTTATGTATTCAGGTGCTCCTATATTGGGTGCACAAATATTTACAATTGTTATATTGTCTTTTTGGATTGATCCCTGGATCATTATGTAGTGTCCTTCTTTGTCTCTTGTAATAGTCTTTAATTTAAAGTCTATTTTTTCTGATATGAGAATTGTTACTCCAGCTTTATTTTGATTTCCATTTGCATGGAATATCTTTTTTCATCCCCTCACTTTCAGTCTGTATGTGTCCCTAGGTCTGAAGTGGGTCTCTTGTAGACAGCACATATATGGGTCTTATTTTTGTAGCCATTCAGCCAGTCTATGTCATTTGGTTGACCATTTAATCCATTTACATTTAAGTTTATTACTGATATATATGTTCCTATTACCATTTTCTTAGTTGTTTTGGGTTTGTTATTGTATGTCTTTTCCTTCTCTTGTGTTTCCTGCCTAGAGAAGTTCCTTTAGCTTTTTTTGTAAAGCTGGTTTGGTGGTGCTGAATCTCTTAGCTTTTGCTTGTCTGTAAGTTTTTAATTTCTCCATCGAATCTGAATGAGACCCTTGCTGGGTAGAGTAATCTTGGTTGTATGTTTTTCCCTTTCATCACTTTAAGTATGTCCTGCCACTCCCTTCTGGTTTGCAGAGTTTCTGCTGAGAAATCAGCTGTTAACCTTATGGGGTTTCCTTTCTATGTTATTTGTTGCTTTTTCCTTGCTGCTTTTAATATTTTTTCTTTGTATTTAAATGTTGATAGTTTGAGTATTATGTATATTGGCATGTTTCTCCTTGGATTTATCCTCTATGGGACTCTCTGCGCTTCCTGGACTTGACTGACTATTTCCTTTCCCATATTAGGGAAGTTTCAACTGTAATCTCTTCAAATATTTTTTCAGTCCCTTTCTTTTTCTCTTCTTCTTCTGCAACCCCTATAATTCGAATGTTGGTGCGTTTAATGTTGTCCCAGAAGTCACTGAGAATGTCCTCAATTCTTTTCATTCTTTTTTCTTTATCCTGCTCTGTGGTAGTTATTTCCACTATTTTATCTTCCAGGTCACTTATCCATTCTTCTGCCTCAGTTATTCTGTTATTGATTACTTCTAGAGAATTTTTAATTTCATTTATTCTATTGTTCATCATTGTTTCTTTGCTCTTTAGCTCTTCTAGGTCCTTGTTAAACATTTCTTGTATTTTCTCAATTCTATTTCCAAGATTTTGGATCATCTTTAGTATCATTACTCTGAATTCTTTTTCAGGTAGACTGCCTATTTCCTCTTCATTTGTTTGGCCTGGTGGGTTTTTACCTTTTTCCTTCATCTGCTGTGTATTTCTTTGTCTTCCCATTTTGCTTAACTTACCTTGTTTAGGGTCTCATTTTCACAGGCTGCAGGTTCGTAGTTCCAGTCATTTTTGGTGCCTGCCCCCAGCGGGTAAGGTTGGTTTAGTGGGTTGTGTAGGTTTCCTGATGGAAGGGAATGGTGCCTTGTTTCTGGTGGATGAGCCTGGATCTTGTCTTTCTGATGGGCAGGACCTTGTCAGATGGTGTGTTTTTGCGTGTCTGTGAACTTATTATGATTTTAGGCAGCCTCTCAGCTAATGGGTGGGGTTGTGTTCCTGTCTTGCTAGTTGCTTGGCATGGGGTGTCCAGCACTGTAGCTTGCTGGTCATTGAGTGGATCTGGGTCTTAGCATTGAGACGGAGATCTCTTGGAGAGCTTTCGCATTTTGATGTCATGTGGGGTCAGGAGGTCTCTGGTGGACCAATGTCCTGAACTCGGCTCTTCCACCTCAGAGGCTCAGGCCTGACACCCGGCTGGAGCACCAAGACCCTGTCAGCCACATGGCTCAGAAGAAAAGGAGGAAAAAAAAAAAAAAAGAAGAAAGAAGAATAAAATAAAAATAAAATCAAGTTATTAAAATAAAAAATAAATTATTAAAAATAAAAAAATAATAAAGTAATAAAGAAGAAAGAAAGAAAAGAGCAACCAAACCACAAAACAAATCCACCAATGATAACAAGCACTAAAAACTATACTAAAAAAAAAAAATATGGACAGAGAGAACCCTAGGACAAATGGTAAAAGCAAAGCTATACAGACAAAGTGACACAAAGAAGCATACACATACACACTCACAAAAAGAGAAAAAGGAAAAAATATATATATATATAAAAAAGGAAGAGAGCAACCAAATCAATAAACAAATCTACCAAAGATAATAGGCTCTAAATACTAAACTAAGATAAACATAAAAACAGAAATAAATTAGATACAGAAAGCAAACCCCAAGTCTACAGTTGCTCCCAAAGTCCACCGCCTCAATTTTGGGATGATTTGTTGTCTATTCAGGTATTCCACAGATGCAGGTACATCAAGCTGATTATGGAGATTTAATCCGCTGCTCCTGAGGCTGCTGGGAGAGATTTCCCTTTCTCTTCTTTGTTCTCACAGCTCCTGGGGTTCAGCTTTGTATTTGGCCCCGCCTCTGCATGTAGGTCACTTGAGGGTGTGTGTTCCCGCCCAGACAGTACGGAGTTAAAGTAGCAGCTGATTAGGGGGCTCTGGCTCAGTCAGGCCGGGGAGAGGGAGGGGTACGGATGCGGGGTGAGCGTGCAGCGGCAGAGGCCGGCGTGACGTTGCAGCAGCCTGAGGTGTGCCGTGCGTTCTCCCGGGGAAGTTGTCCCTGGATCACGGGACCCTGGCAGTGGCGGGCTGCACAGGCTCCCGGGAGGGGCGGTGTGGAGAGTGACCTGTGCTCGCACACAGGCTTCTTGGTGGTGGCAGCAGCAGCCTTAGCGTCCCATGCCTGTATCTGGGGTCTGCGCTGATAGCCGCGGCTCGCACCCGTCTCTGGAGCTCCTTTAAGTGGCGCTCTGAATCCCCTCTCCTCGCGCACCCTGAAAGAATGGTCTCTTGCCTCTTCGGCAGCTCCAGACCTTTTCCCGGACTCCCTCCCGGCTAGCTGTGGTGCGCTAACCCCTTCAGGCTGTGTTCACGCCGCCAACCCCAGTCCTCTCCCTGGGATCCGACCTCCGAAGCCTGAGCCTCAGCTCCCAGCCCCCGCCCGCCCCAGCCGGTGAGCAGACAAGCCTCCCGGGCTGGTGAGTGCTGGTCGGCACCGATCCTCTGTGCAGGAATCTCTCCGCTTTGCCCTCCACACCCGCGTGGCTGCGCTCTCCTCCGTGGCTCCGAAGGTTCCCCCCCACCCAGCCCCCTCTCCACCAGTGAAGGGGCTCCTAGTGTGTGGAAACCTTTCCTCCTTCACAGCTCCCTCCCAGAGGTGTAGGTCTCATCCCTATTCTTTTGTCTCTGTTTTTTCTTTTTTCTTTTGCCCTACCCAGGTACGTGGGGAGTTTCTTGCCTTTTGGGAGGTCTGAGGTCTTCTGCCAGCATTCAGTATGTGTTCTGTAGGAGCTGTTCCACATGTAGACATATTTCTTATGTATTTGTGGGGAGGAAGGTGATCTCCACGTCTTACTCAGCCACCATCTTGAAGGTCCCCCCGATTCATTTGTTTTTGACATTGTTAATAGAAGAGTATAATTGCAAATTAAGTTTATTATCATTTTTATGTCAGCATTTTTTTTTCTCACTGGCAAAATTGATGAATAAAGAATTACAAATGTGTGTTTCACTTCAGAAATACATCAAACATTAATGCACTATAGAAAGCGCTTCTGTAAAGTAATATTGGCATCTGTGTTTTGGGAAATCTTTTCAACTACTACCAATTTTATTCTGCCTGATTTATTTTTCTTTTCTTTTGTCCTGATTCCATTTTAAAGAAACAATGTGGAGACACTCTGAAATCTGTAAGAAGCTGTTTTTAATAAGAAAATTTGACTTTATACTGATGTGTCCAGTCCAGTGGCCTTTTTCATGTTTTTATTCTCCTATATTTTTCTGCAAAATTCAACATCCATCTCTCTCTCTCTCTACTTTTTTTTTTTTACTCATTCATCAAATATTTATTGAGTACCTAGAGTGTGTGAAGAGCTGTTCTGAGATATGGATTTACAGTGGTAAACCAGGACCTAATGGTTTCTGTTCTCACACGTTACCTCACTTAAATCTTTAAACTTCACAAGATCTATTGGGAGGCTTCAACTAATGGCTTCAACTCCCATTTTCCAGATGTCTATAATCAGAATGGTGTAAACCTGTCCAAGTTTACAGAGCTGACAGTCTTTTTGCTTTGCTCTCTCATTGATACAATGATTTTCTAACTCACCCATTTCAAAATTTTAATATGTTCTTTTAACTTATCCTTCTTGTTTAATGTCTAGATCAGTCCAGTGTTTAATATCATATGAGTTAATTCTTATAAACCAATTCTTTAAAAAATCGATTCATTTTTATTACCATGGTGATCACACTGGTCCAGAATTTTATGATTCCATGGTTGGAGTGATACAGAAACTTCCTCTTTAAACTCCCTGAACTCGCTTTTATAAAACTTTCCATTTCACCCTGAGCCACAAGACAACAATAGGTAAGAACAAAATGATGGCCTCCTTTTTTGTTTATGGATAAATCTTAAGGTGGTTTCCTCTTCCTGTGTTATATTTATGTATAACATTTATGTTATATGTTTTGTTTAGCTTCTGACCTTATTCCTGTCTATAATACCATATTTTCATGTATTTGTTTAGCTTCTGACCTTATTCTGTCTATAATACCATATTTTCAATGGGTCTTTATTCTGTTTCCTGGTTAAAATTTCGTATGTTTATTTCTGGTCACTCAGTGTAACCCAACGTATTCTTGCCTGGTAGCCTTTATCCCAGTCCTGTGTTGGCATTCAGAGGTGGTACGACCATATATTTTCCCCAGATAACCCAAAAAATTTTTCTTTCATACATTTAGCCTATTGAATCCTTAAATATTCCTGTGCTCCTCATTTGACTATCTATCAGGAAATTCAAGTTTCATGTGTAAAACTGAATTTGTTGCATTACTCTTCAAATCTTGTATCTCTTCCAGTATTCTCTCAGTACATGACACACCCATTTGCACAAATTAGTAATTCAGGAACTATTGTTGACTGCTCCTTTTGCCCCAATCCAAAACTGATTTAAACATTAGTCCTGTCTTATTTTGTTCCCTAATATCTCTTTAAATTGTCCATTTATCTTTATCCCTATTGCTACCACACTTATCTGGATCATAGCTATTTCTCATGTGGCCAATTAACACAGACTTCTAATAGGTCATCCTTCCCTTACTGTGTTGAAAGAAGACAGCCAAGCAGAAGTAATGCTACTCATATGCATAATAATTGTTATATTGTATTTAATTATATTATGAGGCATGTTTTACTAAAATGTAAGTCTTCAAAGAATGGAATCATAGTTTCAATGGATTTTTACAGTACAGCCAGTGTTATCTTTCAAAATACATAAACATGATTATGGCACCCCTTCACTTATGAGATTACTCATTTTATATTTGCCATATTATTAAACTTTTCAGTGGTTTTTCACAAAGCCCAAATTTTTTGATATGACTTACAAACCCCCATATATTCTGATCTTCATCTATCTCCTCTGTTTATTTGCATTTTACTCTTACACACAATGTTCCAGTCCTAATACCCTTCCAGTAGCTTTTATGAAGTGGCAGACCACACCCCTTTAATCTACCACATATACAGATTGTTTTTCTATTGGTTCTGTTGCTCTGGAGAACCCTAACTAACACATTGACTACTGAAAGAGAAGTGTTGTTTTTTTTTAGAATAAGCAATGCTGAGAATTGAAATTTTAAGTTAGTACTTTAAAATATTCTGTACCTGTGCTTGTTCTGTTATTTGAGGTCAAACATAAATATAACACTATTTGTAAAATACATTACTCCTCAGAATTTAAAAATGTCAGTTTCTCCACAGTATTTATACATTAATATTTAAGATAACCTAAAATTAATTTTTTTACTTTATCTATAAATATGCCTGCATTCTTATCAAGGTATTACTTTACCTCAAATTAACAAGTTGAATGGTGAAAATACACACCTTTTGGCAAGTGCATATGCTCCCTATAAATATTGACTGATGCTGATATTTTCGGTGAACTACATATAACTTTTTTTCCAGAATTTTAATGTCAACATTTTTTTCAGTATTAAAACATAGCATTGAAATGAGCACATTTGCCCCTAAAATTTTGGGTGCATAATTCTAGGCAAATTTATGTTGATTGTTCATGCAATCTCCTTAAGCTGAGTTTATTGACTTTTTTCTCCAGTGGTCCACAAATTTTATCCATGTTATCCAAACTCTTCTATGATAATTGTCCAAATTTTGTCATTCACTTAAAATGATCCTCCTTATGAAATTAAGTCAAATATACAAGTTTTTCTTCTGGTTCATTTAGGGGTTATTCAATGAATGTTCTTGAGCCTCAGACAGACCCCTCTCTCTTGAGCCCTCATTTTCTCCCTGTTATATCAAATGCATGCTCTGTGAACGTCTCCTTTTTAATTAAACTCAGCAATTATGCTATGTTGCCTTATGCTAGGAACACCTTTACCCTAGATCAATCCATCCAGGTAGCTTCTCTATAGCAAATCCAGGACTGATGAAGTCTACTGGAAAAAACTACAACGTCTCAGATTTGATCTCTTTATCAGTTGCCTAACTCAACTTCAACTGAGCCCTAATTAGTGTCTAGAAAACCTTTTGTTTTAATTGGTTTTTCTTTTTTTTCCCATCCTCTCCATAGTGGATGTTTCAAAAGTTTTTCTTTTCTTTTTCTTTTTTTTTGAACCTATGGCACTGCTACTCATGCATAATTTTAATGAACTCAATCTCTACTTCAGTAACAAAAATATAAACCATCAAAAAGGATTTCCCTCAACATTATGCCAACAACCCTAAAAAATGATCTTAACCTATGCCTTTGCTGTTCTCCGAGTGTCAGACTCTAGTGCACAAGGAAAACTTCCTATAAAATAGGGGTTATTCTTCCCCTAGTGCCGGGTGTTACATCCACCTTCCCTCCTCAATCCGTGGAACTCACATATATTGTAGAGTAGGGAAGGAGGAGGGAGTGACAATATTTACATACATCCTCCATTTTTATGAAACAATAGGTGATCCAGAGAGTGTCTTGTGAGAAAAAAGCATAGAGAATGACCTTAAAATTATCGAAGGCAGAAGCATCCTATTTCATCCGGGCAAAAGATTATGATGATGTTTTATGCCATATCTCTTTCAAAGAGAAGATAGTTAACACTTTTTTGAAAGTGTGTTGGAAAACCCCATCTCTCTATTTTCATCATTCTCAATAATGAGAATGCTTAGGGCACATTCTCAGTCATCCTTGTCTCATCTGGGTTTTAGCTGCACGCTTGCATTTTTTTCAAGAAGGCATATGGGGGCTTCCCTGGCAGCGCAGTGGTTAAGAATACGCCTGCCAATGCAGGGGACACGGGTTCGAGTCCTGGTCCGGGAAGATCCCACATGCCGCGGAGCAACTAACCCCATGCGCCACAACTACTGAGCCTGTGCTCTAGAGCCAGCGAGTCACAACTACTGAGCCCGCATGCCACACCTACTGAAGCCCACGTGCCTACAGCCCGTGCTCGGCAACAAGAGAAGCCCCCGCAATGAGAAGCCCATGCACCACAACGAAGAGTAGCCCCTTCTCGCCGCAACTAAAGAAAGCCTGAGTGGCAACGAAGACCCAACACAGTCAAAAAAAAAAAAAAAAAAGAAGGTATATGGATAGTTCTCCACTTTTAATTCCAACAGATAAATTATGAATCTTCAAATAAAATATCTGATAGAGTTAAGGTGATGCTTTATAATAATTTAACATCTTTTCAGACTTTAAGGAGACTATTCATTGATTTTGCCAAAAGATTATTAGAAACTGAAGATTCCTATTTTCCACTTACATAGTCTTACAGCACACTCTTCTGTTAAACTGTTTATTCCTATCATATACTTATCATATTTAAATTAACATAATAGGAGTACATGTATATATTATGTGAAGGAAATTAAATAGAAATATGTGCTGTAGGCGTAGAAAGAACAAATTAAAACAGCTGATTTTTAATAGTTGGTAGATGATATTAAATCACTATGATATTAAATTTCTTTTGGGTACATTTAAAAATTTAAACAGTTTCATTGGCTGATACCAATATGATCAAATAAGTAACTATGTTGAAAATAATAGGAGACATGTTTCTGTAAAAGTAATGATATATATGAAAATTGTTGAGAGTAAATCCTGAGTTCTCATCACAAGAAAAAATTTTTTTCTTTTCTTTTTCTGCTTTGTCTTTTTATTGTTTCTATATGTGATGATGGATGCTAACTAAAGGCTGGTAATCATTTCACAATATATATAAGTCAAACCATTATGCTGTACACCTTAAATTTGTACAATGATACATGTCAGTCGTATCTCAATAAAGCTGGGAAAAGTTTAAAAATATAGTACAAGAGTGGGCAAAGATTTCTGTGTAGCACAAGATAGTAAATATTTCAGTTTTTCAGCTGCATAGAATTCTTTTGCAAATTCTCTTTTTATTTGTTATTGTTGTGTGTTTTGTTTTATACCACCTTTAAAAGTGTAAGAACATTCTTAACATATGGGACATAGAAAAACATGCTGTGAGCCAGATTTAACCATAAGTTTCTACTCTTAATATAGAGTCCAGAAACAGGCTCAGGCATGTATGATCATTTGATTTTGAGAAAGGTTTAAAGTAGTTCATTAAAAAAATTTTACAAATCCTTCTTTATTCCCTAATAAAGAAGAAAATTCCTTCTACATTAAGCTTGGAATATATCTAACAGTATCAATGTTTTTGTTTTTTCATTTTTTTTTTAATTGAATGGACTATCTATTTGATTTCATTTAGGGTTTCACTGCATTTGTTTTAAATTACATAGGTTCATTTATTGTTACAATCAGATAGTGTTTTTCTTATATTGTAGAAAATAAATTTTTACTCACATAAAGCATAAATAAAATAACATATTGACTGCTCCTTGAAAACAGTTTGAATGCGTTTTCAAACTATAATGTTTTGAAATTTGAGGAAAAAGATGTGTGATAGCACACATTTGTTATGATCATCATAATCATATTGAACTTTTATCTACTATGAAATAATTGTAGATTTAAGCAGCCTACTTCATTATTACCTATAGACCTTGCAATTAAAGCTATTAAACATATGCTATACGATATAAAATGTTACAGATATTTACCCATTCTAAGACTTGCATCACATTTAAGTGAGGAGCAAAAAAAACATAAATAATGCTTACTTCCACTCAAATACTATACTCACTGGGAAAAACAAACACATAAATTTATAATCAAACTTTGTTTAAATCACAAATATCTTGTGGCCTTTCTCTCTATGAATTGTAAATTGTAAAAGGTAGACATAATTTTTTTGGAAGTCTATGTAAAATTGGAATGAAAATATTTTTCATGAGACCCATTTTGTATTTGGGAAATTCACTAACTTTTGCACTATTCTAATTTATTTTTATATGTAATTATTTTAAGATAAAATGCTGTATCATGATTACTGTAAATTTCCTTTGTTCTTACGTGTGTCAAAGAAAACTTGTAAAAGGCACATTGCTTAAAGTATTTTAATTAAATAGCAAACACATATAGCATGTTTGGTAGATAGTACTATAACTGGATGGAAAAACATCAATATTTTGCAGTTCCGATAGCATGTCTTTTTAGACAACTGTATTTAAAGCAGTATGACAGCCCTGTCTTTCTTAAAATTTTCATTAATAAAAAATAAAGCTCACTTTGCTGTACAGCAGAGATTGGCACAACATTGTAAATCAACCATACGTCAATAAAAAATAAAATTAAATTTAAAAAAAAAACGGTTAAATTCATATAAGAATGTTTGTATCATGCCTGGGCCTTGCTGAAAACTTGAAAATAGAAACGACTGAAATACAATTAATCAGAATGAATCTCCAGCTTTCCCAAACTTAGACTCTAACAATTAATAGGGAAAGAGAGGGAAACTGTCCCAGCAGGCAGGTGACACTTAGCTGATTGCTACTTTGATGGCTACATATGGGGTGGGCGTTCCTGAGACACCAACAATAACTAATAACTAATTCTCATTATAAGCTAACCAAGAAATATTCCAAAGCAAGAAGTTATGAAAATACCAAAAAATAAAGATTTTTAGAAACCTTACTTATGTTTGCTAACATTTCCTAAACTGCCTTTTACTCACACTTTCTTCTGTTTGCCATTGTTCCTAAAATTAGATTGAAATATCTCTACGATTGTAGGCTGCTGTTTATTTTTCTATGAGGTAAATATTTTAGTAAAAAAAAGGCAATAGAATCATTGTAGGAGAAATATCCTATAATTTCATGAAGTGTGTTGATAGGAATCAAGAGAAGGTGAGGGTTAAGAAAACAGCACTGCCCACCTGTGTAGAAGTGAATTCACCCTCCCCCCAATTCACTATGTGTGTAAACCTGTATAATAGATTTCCTTGGGCATTTTCTCATCTAGAAAATCAAAATGATAACTGCATACAATTCATAGGTTTGTGTGAGAATTAAGAGTGTAGATGCATGAGAAAATTCTTAATAGAGTCATCACTGAGTAAATATATCCTTTTTTGATTCAGATTTATATTACCATAAAGAACATATTAATTCAGTTTGTTATTACTCTTTTCCTTTTGAAATAGAGTATCAAGTAAGACCTAAATGACAGGTGAAATAAGATCTAAATAAGATCATTCAAATTATTTTAGTAAACCTCCTTAGCAAATTCTATGGTCATGAAAGTTATGGTTTTCACTGTACCTGGGCTATTCCAAAGTATTTATTACAAGAAATACTATCTGAAGTGCTTGAATCAATCACAGAAAGTTTGTAATGGGCTTGTTCAGACAGAAGGATGCAGGGGGAGATTTGTCTCCTAGCAGTATGTTGGATATTTAGGACTTTAAGGTCAACAGTTCGTCAAAAGAAGTTTGGGAGAAAATAATACAAGAAAAACAGTATTCTGGAAAGTTATCTTTGGGATAATATCACCTGGAGATTATCCTGGTGAAAATGACATTTTCCTCACACTTCTTTATCGTCTCTCTGTTTCTGGGATAAATAGAAATGATATTTTGACATCAGCAGTTAACATCATAATAATATTGCCAAAAAGAAAAACTGAATGCAGAAATGCAATCTCCATAGGAAGAAACTGATGCCAGCAACATGCATGCTGAGAAGGTACAGACTGTATGGAAAGTAACAGTTATGAAGAAATCAAATAGTAATACCTAATATATGGGGAAAGATTATGTAACTCCTGTCATATTTCCTGTTTCTCTCTAGAAGTATCCAATGTCCTATTTGTTTATTTCAATTGATAAATAGGGCTTGATTGGAATAAAAATAAGTTTAACTTGGAAAAGGTGGGTGTTTGTATATTACAATATAAGAAAATGTAGTTGTCAAAATAAAAATGCTGAACAACAGCATTAGTCAAGCTACAGTTAACATGGATTTATCTTGCACATTATGACTCTGCATATTTTCTATTGATTTATTTAGTATTCATGCAGAGACCTTGAAAAAAGATTCATTTTGCTGATGGATGTCGGGGGTGGAACTGCATCATTGCACAGAAAATGCATTAACTGATATGATAATATAGTCATAAATGTAATAGGATTCATTACTACCAAGAAATAGTGCTATGATGCCTACGAACTTTTTCTCTAGTTTTCAAAATGTGTATTAAATAGAAAGTTCACCAAGATTTTAAACCTATAGGGATTTACATTATAGTCAATAAATAAACTGAAATTAATCATCTCAAAAGGCAAAGAATTATTTCTGTTCTGCTCTACATGATATCCTTTTTATTTTTTATATGATTAAGATGTAAAACAAAATAAAGTGTGTGTGTACAAACACGTACCTCTATGCCTACCTATAGTCAAACATCTATACAGTATTTTCCTTGGCACGCAGTTGGAAACATTCCATTGGAAAACTCTCACCTACATTAAGAAACTATGATCCAGCTGTTTTAGTCAGGGTTTCGCAGAGAAACAGATTAGATAGATAGATAGATAGATAGATAGATTCAGATGGATAGATACAGACAGACAGATACAGACAGATAGATAGGTAGATAGATTTATTATGAGGAATTGTCTCATGTGATTACTGAGGCTGAGAAGTCCCACAATCTGCTGTTTGTAAATTGAAGATCCAGAAAAGCCAGTGGTATAATTCGATCCAAGTAGGAAGGCCTGAGATCCAGGGGAGCCGATGGTGTAAATCCTGGTTTACAGAAGATGAGATGAGATTCCCCAGCTCAACAGTGAGGCAGTAAAAAGGGGTGCTTTCTCCTTCCTCCATCTTGTGCTCTAATTGGAGCCTCAAAAAATTGGGTGAGGCCCACCTACTCTGGGGAGGGCAATGTACTTTACTAAGTCCATTGATTCAAATCCTAATCCCATCCAGAAAAACTCTCCTAGACACACCCAGAAATTAAATAATGTTTAATCTGGGCACCCCAAGGCCAGTCCTATTAACACATAAAATCAACCATCATACCAGCTATACTAAATATTTGACATTTCAAGAATGAGTAGATTTTCCTTCTATGATCATTTCCCCATTTTTTTTTTTGCATTATATTTCTTATTGCTTTAGCATGAGTATTGGGGTTAAACTCAGTTTTTGTTTATATGTATATTTTCACCTTTGACTTTGAAAGATAGTTTTTCTGTGCATGCAATTCAGAGAAGACATTGAATTTATCTCAGTACTTTGAACATATTGTATTACCATCTTCTGGCTTTAATGTTTCTTGTTGAGAAAATTATTATTCTAATTGTCTTGACTTTGTAATTGTTCTCTTTTTTCTCTGGTGGCTTTAGGTTTTAAAAACGTTGCCTTCAGTGTTTGCAGTGTAAATAAAATGTGTCTAGATGTATATTTTATCTACCTTAATTCAAACAACTTATGCCTTCTGGATCTGTAGAATCGTGTCTTCTTCAATTCTGAAAATGCTTGTCCATTTCTTTCTCCCACACTGTCTGTCTCCAATTTCCTCTACTCCCTCTCCTTAAATTCATTTTTCAGTTGCATGTTAGACTTTCATTTCTTTCCCTACCTTTTGATTCTGGGAGTTTCTTTATGGAAGTTATTTGTGTACGAAGTGTCTCAGGATCAGTTCCTTTACTCTGCAGGCCTCTTGGGCTGGTCTTTGATATTTTGTCCATGATAATTCCCAAAATTGATTGCTTCCTTTTGTCAATAGCCGTAAGTTTTCCTTTCACTCGCTATTTGGTTAAAATTCACATGTGTGTGTGTGCACACGTATGTGTGTGTAAGCAGTTCCTTTGCAGATTTTTCTTTCTTTCCTTTGAACTTCAAACTCATAGAAAATAATCTTTAGTGTAATTTATCCCCTAGCGCATTTTTTTCTTTTTTGAGCCTGGAGAAAATTTCAGGAATTTTCATTTTCCATCCTGTCGGAATCAGTATTCCTCTACAAAAATTTGGCTTTGTTGTTATGGTTGTGATTCTGCTTTTTCAACTGTTTTAACCTCAGTGACAAGTACAGTTCCTGCTACATGTAGGCAATCAATATATTGTATCAGATTAATGAATAAATTAATGAATAAGGGAACACATCTCTTTCTGATAATATTGTAGTATATATACTTTGTGGAGGCTGCTGTTTACATAAGAAAGAAAAATGATTCATTAATTTTACATAAGACATGGTAAATATACTGGCAATAACTTCTGGTTGTTTTACTTGATTAGTGGTGATTATTCATATTTTCCTTGACACACCAACTTACAACCCACCCAAAATATTCTAATTGTTGCTATTTAAATGAATAATATGAATGACATTACTTTTGGAAAACTACAAATTTATCTTATTTATCTATGCTTAGATTAAATGAAACCTGATCAAAAATAATGAAGAAAATATTAAGGTGATATTTCACTACCCTCTGAAACATTTTTTATAGTGTCTATTAATTGCTGCCATAGTATTTATTTTTAATTGAAGTATAGTTGACTTACAATAATATATTATAATAGTTTCAGTTGTACAAGCTAGTGATTCAACATTTTTATAGATTACAATATTATTGACAATATTCTCTCTGCTGTACATTACATCTCTGTGATTTATTTATTTTATAAATGGTAGTTTGTACCTCTTAATTCCCTTCACCTATTTTGCCCATCTCCCAGCCCCCCTACCCTCTGGCAACCTCTAGTTTGTTCTCTATATCCCTAAGTCTATTTGTTTTGTTATGTTTGTTTGTTTTGTTTTTTAGATTCCACATATAAGTTAAAACATACAGTATTTGTCTTTCTCTGCCTGACTTATTTCGCTTAGCACAATACCCTCCAAATCCAGCCATGTTGTTGTAAATGGCAATATTTCATTCTTTTTTATGGTTGAGTAATATTCCATTGTGTATATATAGGACATCTTTTTATTCATTTATCTGTTGATGGACACTTAGGTTGCTTCCATATCTTAGCTATTGTAAGTAATGCTGCAATGAACATTGGGGTGCATATATCTTTTCAAATTAATGTTTTCATTTTCTTCCGAGAAATACCCAGGAGTAGAGTTGCTGGATCTTATAATAAATAGTTCTATGTGTAATGTTTTGAGGAACCGCCTACTGTTTTCCATAGGGGCTGCACTGATTTACATTCCCACCAACAGTACACGAGAGTATCTTTTATTCCACAGTCTCATCAACTCTTGTTATTTGTTGTCTTTTTTCTGTTGGTTTTTTCTTGGGTTTTATCTTATTCTTTTGTTTGGAATATATTCCTCTGTCTTCTCGTTTTGTTTGATTTTCTATGTTTGTCTCTATAAATGAAGCAAAACAGTTATTTCTCCCAGTCTTGAAGGTGTGCCCTTGTGTAGAAGTGTCTCCTACAGACTACATATGATGCATGGCTTTGGAGCCAGCCAGAGCCTGGTCCCAGCAGGGGCTTCTCCCACGGTGTGTTGGAGCTGGAGCTGGGGGTGGGCTGGAGGATGTGCTGGGGCAGCCGCACTTTTCAAAGTAAGTTTGTAGGCAAGTCCTTTAAGACTGAGTCTTGGTTTCCTACAGCTCTCCAGATCTCCTGGTCATAAGCCTTGCTGATTTTCAAAATCATTTAAGGGGGCTCATCTTCCTGGTGCCGGACGCCAAGGCTGAGGTGTCCAATGTGGGGCTCAAATCCCTTGCTCCTTAGAAAGGACCCGTGAGTCTGTGATATCCCCTTCCTCTTTTCAATCATCTCCCAGGAATGTGGGTCCTGAGTAGGCTGTTTGTCTCCCCCTCCTACCTGTCTTGATGTGTTTTTTTCTTTATATCCTTAATTATAAAAGAGCTGTTCTGCTAGTCTTCAGGTCATTCCAGGCTTGTTCTATATGTATTCGTAGTTTTGGTGTGTCCCTGGGAGGAGGTGAGCTCAGGGTCTTCCTACTCTGTCATCTTGATCCCACCTTCTGCCATAGGTAGTCTTAAAATATCTCTTTATGAGAAATACGTGGGACTTTTCCTATAGTTATTCACAGTAAATAATTTTTAAATATTTTAGGTTGTTTGGGCATTATTGCATTCTCTATTTGTGTGCAGCTCATGTGCTCCTATACTTTGTAATCATTTTTTATTAAAATAATATCTGGCTTTTATCTTTTACTGGGAGATATTGATGTTATTGTCAGTTTGTCTCCATGTATTTCAGACAAAGCTTCTGGTTAAGAAGTAATATTCCTTTATTAGTCTCTGCTAGGATATCTGAACATAGATGGACACCTGGTATGACACAATAGACACTTTTATTTAAGTCAAAGTGGAAAAAACTCTTTTGGCTGAGAAAAAAAATATTTTCCTCACTTTCTTTCAAAGCAACAATAAAAAAGGAAATGAATTTAATGTGTAACTTTCTTTGTGAAATTTATTTCAAATTACTCATCCTTAGTCATAAATTGAGCTTATTTTTGTGGCTCTCTTGTTTTATTCAATGGAAAAATATATAAACATATCAGTATAAGGAAATTCACAATTTTTCTTTTGGCAGATATTTCCATGTACTACTTCAAAAATTCTTATGAGTAAGGTCTGCTTGCTTATGAATCAGATGATAAATGTATTTTGCCTAATGTCCACCCTGTACAATCATGAAATCTTCAATTTAGAAATGGATTAGTAGTTATCTCATTTTATCTTCCATTAGTTAAAATAGTTGCTCCTTTAAGAATCTTTTCAAGCTATTATTCAACCAACACTTCAAGTTAAGTGGAAATTTTTCTTTTATATGGCAAAATGATAAATATCCAATAAATGCTCTGACAAAATATTTGCCTCATATTTTCTATTGGTTCTTAACCAAATTAAGCAGTAAGTGGTCACATTTTGTCAGTGAATGATTTCAGTCACAGTGCATAAATTCCTCTCCATCTTTAAGTATTTAATAGACACAAAATCAGAACATTGCAAATTACTATCAAGGAAAAAATATCATTACAAATTTATTACGAAAGCACACACTATCTTCTTCTTACTCCTTTCCCTGATATTTTGAAAGAAATAGATATTCATCATTTGTTTAATATTAAAATACCCATCAAATTTACAGCAAAATTGATCTAGTCATATTAAGCCATCTAAATTATATAGCTACATTTATTTATTTTTCCTCCTGGTGATCCATCCTTCCCACCTTGCAAAAGCATGTGCATTTATGTTTCACCCAAATGTATTCTGCAACATAATGGGGAAAAAATATTTCTCTACCAATTTACATCATTAATAAACGTTTTTAGTGTGTCTTTCTAGGAATTCCATTTTCATTGTTTTGACCTATATATAAATTACATGCAGCTATTAATTAATGATCCTGTTACTGAAGGTGCATTAGAGTTGCTGAATCCTCTATTTTTAATTAGAGAAATTAGGTATCTTAACAAGAAACTTATTAATACTTACCCAGAAATATTCCCTCTCCACTCTATTTGAAACTTTAAAGTAGACACTATTTGAATGAATCAAAGAGAAATGTATGCAATGCAAAATAGAATTTTTTTACTATTGTAGATGGTAACTAAACATTACAGGTCTAGGATTAGTAGTACATTTAATAACTTACACTAGTATTATTTTTCTTTAAAATATTTACAGACATTCTATCTATTGATAGTAAAAGAAAAGGTTCACAGCCATCAAACTATTTTTAAGTTCATGTATAAAATGAGCCCTGATACTGTATTTGAGATTTCAACTGCTACTTTCTCAAAATTTCACATTATAAAGTTGTATACCATTGACATATTTATTTCCTAAAATATATTTGTTGATGCCAAATGGGAAGTTAGCATTGTTGAAATGTCAAATATTTTTTGACTCTAATATTAACTTGTGAAATTCATTTCAGAAAAACTCCATAGAATTCCTTTTTTTAAAAACTTTTCATTAACGGCAGGAGTCGCCTATGCAATATTTTCTTCTAACTTTTCAAAAGAAAGAAAGAAAGAAATGTATTAATTATTGGAAGAAAGGTAAAACAACAAATGAATGCATTTTGGTATTGAGAAGTCATGACTAGAATCATGGACAGACCCAGATTGCAATGAGTATGTATAATATGTAAAGCAGGATGGGTGAGATTGACAGTATAACTAGATTGAGTTGAGGAATATTCCATTCTGGAAAATCAATAAAAGATTATCATCAATAAGGTAAATTTTCCAAAAAAAATTAATTACAACCTGAAGTGATCTGTAAATTGAGGACAAGAGCTTCAAAGCAGAACACTCTGAGATATTTAACTAGATAATTTATTTATGAAAACAAAGCAACAAGATAATGTCTCCACATGTTACCTTATCCACAGCAACTGGCTTCTGTAGTTTGTCCCAAGGTAATTTAAATACTGCTCTCTAATGTAGAAAATCTTAAAAGTCAGAATTCAGTGTAAACACTGGATATGGAAAAACGGAGTTTGTCA
Organism: Eubalaena glacialis; assembly: GCF_028564815.1. Classification (NCBI taxonomy): domain Eukaryota; kingdom Metazoa; phylum Chordata; class Mammalia; order Artiodactyla; family Balaenidae; genus Eubalaena; species Eubalaena glacialis. The sequence goes on from NC_083730.1 coordinate 10,452,881, forward strand.
CAGGTAACCCAGCTTTCTGGGGAAATACAGGAATCATTACAGGATAGAAAAATTACTGACACACATTGATATTAAACCATCCATCACCAACTTCCTTCCTTCTTCCCACAACATCACCAGGATCAGGGCTTAGTCATCAGAATCCCGCATTTAGTGCTGACTCAGGGGTAGAAGTAAAATTATTACATGGGGTGAGCAAATTAACTCAAATTACCAAATCTTATTAATCTAGCCATTTATCCTTAAGTTTGACTAGTACATTTAAAATTTTACCAAATATCAGAGCATAGCAAAGAATGAATTTAGGAAACAAAACCTAACCACTCATATTAAAAAAAAAAAGTTGATACAAAAATAGAAGGAATATTTTAAATATAATTAGTCACATCTGAGACATCTGAGATACGTCTAATTGGAGAAGAGCAGGCAGCTATGAAAAAACAACATTTATATCTTTGAAAACTAAGAATAAAAAGTAATAAAAATGGAAAAATCATTATCATAATGTCCAGAGAAAATTCTTTTGTCTGGGGGTTTGCTTCAACTTCTAATTTCAAATAAGCCTCATTATTTTTCCAATGAAATGTTTACATACTGCAACTGCTAGGCTAGTAGTACAGAGCCACTGGTTTTGGAAGCACATATTTTGCAAGCAGGTAATTGGGTATAATTATCTGAAGTGCAATACCTTATGTTAGTTGCAGAAACCATGTTCATTGACTTGGGGGGAAATGTCAAAGATGAGTGGCTAGATCAATTTAGGCAGAGCAGCTTGTAAATCAGCATACACTTAGACTATAATTGAGCCTTCCATAGTTGATTTCTCCTTCTACAAGGGGGGCTGGTTTTATACTGCAGAAGGCATATTAAGAGGACAGTCCACTGCCTAATAATTTGTCTGTGAAGTAAGTTCTTAGATTTTGCATGAACAGCCATGAGGGTGGAGAAAGCCATCAGTGAGTTTGTGGTGGGTGGATTTGACTGAGGCAGTGAAATCATATCCAAATGTAGAATAAACAACTATCCTGGTGATGATGAAAAATAAATATTGAATTTACTACACAAGTAATAGGCAATAGTAGGACTCTGTTGTTTGAAGCCCAGTAGGTGAAACCACTTCTTTTTTTCAGGGACTATTCCAGAGCAGTGCTGTCCAAGAGAACTTTGTGTGATGACAGATGTGTTTATACTGCATAGTCCTATACAGTAGCCAGGGGCCAGCTGTGACTTTTGAGCATTTGAAATATGGCTAGTGCGATGGAGGGACTGAATTTATAACAGTTTTTCATTTTAAATTATTTAAAATTAAATAGCCAGGCATAGCTCCGAGAAACACCTGGGCTAGCAGAGGATGGAAGAGGCAAGGAAGGATTCTCCATTAGAATATTCTGTGGGAAATGAAGCCCTGCCAGTGCCTTGATTTTGGACTTCTGGCTTCTAGAATCGTGGGAGAATAAATTGTTCTTCTTTGAGCCATCAATCTTGTGGTCATGTGTTACTGCAGCCCTAGAAAACTAATACAGATGGCTTCAGTGTGGAATTTGAAACTGGAGCAAGGGGTAAAAAGGGTCAGAAACAATGAAGCATTCATTCATGACAGAGGTCCAGTAGCACCATCTAACTTCCAGGTCTGAGTGGGTGGCAGCCTCATTACCCTCGTCAGGCTGTCCTTGTCCTGCAATTTCACTGATGTCCTGAGACCTAGTCTCTATGGTTGCCACCCGCATTATAAGCGTGTTCCTTCAATCTTCCCATTAATTGTGTGAGTTACCCAATATGATCTATCATCTGGTTTAGGTTAACCAGAATCTATTTCAGTCATCTACAACCAAGATCTAATACCTCAGTGGCTTTGAACACTTTTCCAAAGCTCATTAAGTAAAACTGTATACATTTTATATTCAAATAAATAAATAAATTTATGTGCTTTTTATCTCTCAAAACTTGAGGTCATACAAATAATATGTATCTCAGAAATATGATGCCCTTTTCAAAATAAAGCATATGATGAGTTGTTCTTTTGTCTAGGGAAAAGCAGAGAAGTGCCTTTTTTCAGACTGAGAATTATGATTGCCATTAGAAAGCCAGGAGTGAGAACATAAAAGCTGCCACAATAGAAATGTAAACTGAACTGAAATACTTCTTTTGTCAGCAATTCAATTTTAAAATTATAAACAAAGTAATCTGTGAAAATGTCATATATATTAGGATTCTTATTTAACAATGACTGTGATTTAAAAAGCTTATTGCATTAGAGAGAAAAAAGCATGCTTCACACTGTAAAAATTTAACATTCCAGTAAGCTGTAAGAAGTATTATTTCACATTATTGTGGATAATTCATATATTTTAAAAGTATTTCTGTCTTATCAGCTAGAATTCAGAAACTGATTGGGCTAAGTGCACATTTTCATTAATTTCCTAGTCTAATATTTTAAAATCCATTTTCATGTAAATGATTTGATGAACTAAATTGCCCTGAAATATCCAAGAAAGTTATATACTTCATTCAGTTTATAGAATATAAATGAATGTATAGCTATGTTTTCATTTATTGTACTATTTCTGCTTTTTTTAGTATAGAATTTTCTTTTTTTCCCTACGTTTCATATAATTATAGCTCTGTAATATATTAAAACATCTTTCAATATATTTCAGTCACACCACTTTTTCATTCTCAAAATTACAGAACTGAGATTAGCACTTCCCTTTCTCCTTTGTGTTTCTTGCATGGTATATGTTCTCTATTGTTCTATAATTATCTGTATCTATCTTCATCTGTGCAGTGATCTATATTTAGCCTTGATATGAAATGATGGAGCATGTTAAAGTCAGTATTTGATAACTGTAAGATATGAATCTCTTTTCCTTGTTTTTTTCTAAGGGTATGGTTGTATCATGGTGAAATGGTCTTGTTTTTATCTCACTCTGGTGTGGTCACAGAATGGTCTCATCTGAGGTTGGTGTTTTGTGAAATTATCTGTTTTACATGTAAAACACCTTGGTCCAGCTGTGAGTATCCGCACAACCACAAGCTGAGAGCTGCCAGGGTTTATTTTTCTATTTCCTTATCTTCCACTAGCTACATCCTTTGCAAGGGGAGAAATGCTCATATGTGAAGGTTGCCATGGAAATGTCCATCTGATTTTTATACTCATTGCATTTAGATAATATCTTCCATGAAATGTATATGACCAACTGCTACAGTTGTGGCCATTCTCCATCTCTCAGGGTGAGAGGCTCCAGCACACAACACCATGCAACAACACGTAAGGAGATGTATTGCTTTGAGGTATGTTCTGGATATATGGAAGGTACTGTGGGACAAGAAGCACTCTTTGTAATATAGGACATTTTGGATATTTATCCATGCATTGTATTCATGTATTTATTTATTTTCTCATTCACACACTGCTTTATTATTAGGTACTGGTTTTGAATCATATTACTTTGGATATTTTCTGATAGTATTGGTAGTTTCTTTTAGGACATTCAAGTCATGGTACCTTGGGATATGAGATCCCCAACCCAATTAGGATACTTCATTAGGACATTTCTGTAGTAGAAGACAGTGCTATTACAGCCCTCCCAAAGACATAAGGAAAGAGACCCATTTCACCTCTCTGCCTTTATACGTCTGTCCCCCATTAGATAAAAAGTCCACTTCACCCAAGGGACAGCCTCCAGGGGAAGTGACAATGGGCATGTCAATGTCATCCTTGCAGTGATACAAGGAAGTTATATATAGTCCCATACTTCATCTGCTTGATGCAGATAATAATGATTCTGCTGATGCATTAAAAAAAGAAAAGCAGCAACAAAAAAGGGAAAGGCATATAGAATATTCAGTATAAAGAAAGAAAGTAAGATGTACAAGTGAGTGCAATTATATATTCAGGCACTTAGATAATCCACACTTAGTTAAGAAGAATAATTCTTCTAACCGGACATTTAAACTTCATCAAACAGTTTATCACTGAGTTGTACTAAGGGCAAAAGTTTGAGATTTTTTTCCTGAAAACTAGACAGATTATCTATAAATTACTTGAGAGAAAATTCATTTCAATTGCGAGCACAAAGAATCTAAGAGCATTAAGGCTTCTGTTATGACAAACTAAACTGGATGTTGAAGTTTACAAAGTTGGAGATATTGCTATTGGAGCTGAGAATGAAAAAAGTTAAGCTGAACAATTAAAGGAAAATCATGGTAATAACACTCTACTTAACAGACATTGTTATTATTGTTGGATTTGGGAGGGGGCTAAGTATAATCATTGTGTTTGCCTGTCTAAAAGGATTTAAAGCATTTAAGAGAATCCAGTATTTGTGACTATATAAAGAGCTAGACCTGTGGAAAACTTAATTTATTAAGTTTACAATCAGTTTTAAATGCTTTGGAAAATCTAATTCATCATATACATACATTTTTAAAATTTATTAGTTTGTGTAAATAATATTTGAGTATTAATAGGTCATGTCTAAATAGCAATGACTTTAACATTAGGCAAATTATTAAAAAGGGCAAATATTTCTATTCCTGAAATGTTTTCAGAAGATGTATTTTTCCCATTAGTGCTACTTATTCTTGACCTTGATTTTGATTCCATCGATTATTGCACCCCTTTTACATTAGAGAACCAGCAAGAATATTCTCTCAGGCACAACATGATGAATTTTAGGCCTTTAAAAACTTCTCCCAATTGCTGTCTTTATCATTCTTTGTCACTCTATTATCATAAACTCCACTCTCTCAAGTGGGCACTTTTTTTTTTTTTTTTTTTACCATGGCTGGGACTCCATCAAAAGGAAAAAGGGGAATTGTTTGAAAATAATTTTTAAAATTAATCTTTCAAAGAATAAAAGCTTAAAAAGCTCTTTTTTTTTTTTTAAAGAGAAGAAATTCATTGGGTAATTACTAAGGGGAAGACTTAGGACTTTTTAAGTGCTAGAAAGGGGAAATTCAGGATGACTAAGCTAATTAAGCATTCAAAAATAGCAGTTGGAATAAGATAGAATTAGTCCTGTGTATACACAGCTGGTTAAAACAAGTCCCTTTGTTCACTGGATAGAAAAGTGTTTTCATTAAGAGCAGTAAGAATCTGACTTCCTGAGGCTACGAAAAGTCCGTGGTCCTTATCCGCTTCACTTTATTAGAACCTGTTGTGAAGAAACATGATGTCAGTTTTGATATCTCCTGGGCAAGAGCTGCTGTAATTGGAAATGTTTACTTTATGATCCCCAGCCTTTGAAAAGCAGTAAAAGAAAAATAAAGCTATGTTTCCTCAGTTACTTGGGTCCTTTATATATTAATTTCACAAAGGAAAAAAATACCTGAGCTTTGATTTGGACTCAGAAAGATATTATGTGCTTGGAGTGTGGAAAAAAATCAACTGATTAGAAGCATATGGACATTGATGATGATGATGATGATAATGATGATGATGATGAAGATGGTGGTGGTGGTGGTCTCTGTAGCATGTGCTTAGTGATAAGCCCTGTTCTGAGATCTTGGCATATGTTGACTCATATTTTGTCCTTGGAGCAACCTTGTGAATTGAGTGCCGTTATTTTCTCCATTTTGTGGATCATTAAACAAAACATAACGATACTGGGTGGCTGCCCTAGGTTGGTACAGCTGGTAAATGGCAAAGGCTATTCATTAAATCTAATTATATCAAAACAAGAGGACAGAATCTGTATCCAGGGCCGGCAGCTTATTAAGAAAAGAGATCACCCAAGTTTTCATAATAATAAAGACAATCAGTAGTTTATCTATATGTAGCATTAATACTGAAAACATATTTTAAACTATTTTAAAACATAATACCTATGCTAGCTTCTACACTATCACTTCTTTTTTAAAATTTTATTTATTTATTTATTTTTAATTTTGGCTGTGTTGGGTCTTCGTTTCTGTGTGAGGGCTTTCTCTAGTTGCGGCAAGTGGGGGCCACTCTTCATCACGGTACACTATCACTTTTAACTGAGTATATTTTCTTTAAACTACGCCTACTAAATATTTGTTTTATAGGCAAATCTTGCATAGAAATGCTATCATTTTTATAATAAATAAAATTAAAATAATTTAAAAAAAATATTTAGAGTTCCAGAAATGTTTCCCTCCTTAAGATAATACCCCTTTAAGCAGAAAATCAAAGGTACTAAATTGAGATCTGAACTTTCCATTGATAAAGAGTAGGGAAAATAATTTCTTGAGAAAAAAACCCAGAAAATCCCCCATAAATTTATGTGTTAGCTGGACTGTTTAAAGCAGGTCACTGAATTAAATATGCATGAGAAATTAACACTAAAAATGTCATTATTTTCAGAATGATCTCTGATCCTTAACATAGCAATTTAAAATTTGCTTGTGGTAATTTAACAAATGGGTTGACTTTTCTATTTCAGGTAGTTATTGTTCAAGTAAAAACGATCTTAAGTAAAAAAAAAAAAAAAAGCAAATCCAGCCTCACTCTCAGAGTCATCACATTTCAGGACTTAAGTTTAGATCAGTTTGGTATTTTGCTGGTGGCCATGTGTCCTGTGGTTTCTGAACTGAGATAGGAAGCAGGTGTGGAGGGCAGTATACTGCTCCTTCCAGCTTTTAGTTGGCAAGAATAACCAGAAAAATAATATTAACAGATTTATGCGAAAGACACCAGGAATCTTGGTGAGATGAAGGGAACCATGAGGTTGAAGCCGACACAGCAGAAAAAGTGAGGGACCTGAATTTCACCAGATGGCGCCTGTCTACTGTTTCTGCTCAGGTGTAGCCCAAACCCAGGTAGCTGTGAAGGGTATCAGAAATGGGAGAAAATCTGGTGAATACCCAAGTGGAAGAGACAATTATAGAAATAGAGAAAGACTCAGAGAGAGTCTGGTGAAATAAAAGTTGTGCCCTTGAAAGGGAAGGGGCACACAGTTAGGCTCAAGAAAAAAAAAAAAAAGACTTAAAATAGGAGCCCATAGAGGCACAGTTAATCTGTGCCCAATAATTTTAAGGATAAGATGAAGGTATTTTTGCCTTTTCACTAAGGAAGAATAGCAACCCTTCCTGGAATTAAAAATGATAATACCTCCCTAGAAACCATGTGATCTCTCTTGAGATCACATAAAGTATGCAGATGGTGTTTTCTTTAGTTAAAACAGTTGCTAATTCCACAAGTAATGTGAAAACACAGGATTACCATGTCCAAAGAAATTGTTAACCTAAAATTACTAAAAATTGCTTGGATGAAATGCCATTTAGTTAAAAATACATGAATGGCCCCTTTCAGGTATTTTTTTAAATTTGGATTTTATAAAATTATATACCATATTATTGGATCCTATCAGCAGTGCAGCAAAGTGATTGTGTTCACCTTCTGGGTTAATTGTGCAGATACAACAAAATGGGAATTGGGGACCATGATGAGTTTTAATTGATGCAAACAATGACTATTTCCAATAAACTTTCTATGCCAATAATTGCTAAATTCTGCATTATTTTATGTACAAGTTAAAATGTCCATGCAGGGGCTAAATATCTGAAAGCCATTCATTACATTAAAAGACATCTAAACACAATTCAAACGGAAATTGAAACACAATGTGTTAGTTAAAATATCTTTTAGGAGTTTGTCATTTTGGAGTTGAAAAAATAGTCTATAAATATTGAACTTCAGTACTCTCCCCACTAAACTCTTTCTAGTTTAGTAATGGGCTTCTTTCAACATCCAATACCAATGAGCATGAATACTGTAGGACAATTTTTTTTCAAGTTATGTAAAACCTATCTCCTCATTCAAAATATTTAAATTGAAGTTAATGGGACAATTTTAAATGGCTTGATTCTGTTACAGGTTGTGTGTTCCTACTGTCATTGTCTAAAGAAAATATTTCACTGTTTAGGTAGTAAAACAAATTTGTAAAATGTATTGTATGACAGACAATTCCTTTATGTTTTTCACATCCTTAACCATGCTGGAGCAGTTGAGGAAAGAAATAGGATTTTAAAGAATAGATTGACTAGATTTTGTGTATTAGTCAGTGTTCTCCAGGGAAGTAGAACCAATAAGCTGTATATATATATATATATATATATATATATATATGAATATATTTTTATATATTGGAAAATATTTACTATAAGGAAACTGTTTACACAATTACAGAGGCTAAGAAGTCCTACGATGTGCCATCTGCAAGCCAGGAGAGCCAGTGGTATAATTTAGTCCAAGTCTAAAGAGCTTCAGACCAGGAGCACCAAGAGCAGAAGAAGATAAATGTCTCAGTTCAAGTAATCAGGCAGGAAGAAAAATGGGCAAAATTCCCCTTCTTCTGCATTTTGTTCTATTCAGGCTCTCAGCTGATTAGATGGCCCCCACACTAGGGAAGGTAGTCTACTCTACTGAGTTCACTGATGCAAATGCGAATCTCCTCCAAAACACCCTCAGAGACACACCAGAAATATTGTTTAACCTGAGTATCCAAAGGCCAGTCAAGTTGACACATAAAATTAGCCATCACTCTCTGTGACAAGACGAATTCAAATTTGGGTAAGCCACACCATTTATCCTAATGTTGTGGGGAGAGAGTGCACCACAGGGGGCAGCGCTGGGTGGAATTCTGATCAGTCTTCATTTACCCTTCCAGCCTTCTTTAACTGCCAGCCTTGCAACTTTTGTTCACCTGTAAACAGTTTCCAAAAGTTGATATGCCCTTGTTTGCTTTTACTGTAGTCAAATGAAGTTTGGGGGACAATTCCCTTCTGCCTGAAATGTGCTTTATTATTATCTCCTGGGTTAAATACTAGACATTTCACTACTTAGCATAGGCTCCCTTGTCTTACTGAAGCTCTTTCTGAATCCTTCAGGTAGAACTAAATGCTCCATCCTCCATGGTCCTGTAATACCTATAGGTACTGGTAATGAAACATTAGTTACATCTTAGCTTTTAATCTCATTTTTATTCCTGCCTCCTCCCTGAGGAATATATATATATATATATATATACGTGTGTGTGTGTGTGTGTGTGTATATATATATATATATATATATAGAGAGAGAGAGAGAGAGAGAGAGAGAGAGAGTTCAATTTTGGATATTCAGCACTTAAGAAGAATTAATTAATATTTAGTGAATATATAAAGAAATGAATAAAGAAGGAAAGGAAATTAAACACTAAGCTAGCACAAATGAAATCAAAACAAAATCAATCAAATAACAAAGGACAATAAAGATAAACTCGGAGGTACAGGAATTTCTTTACCAAAAAGAAATACCTGGAAATTCCCATTCAAGAAAAAGAAAAGAGTAAAAGATGGCACAGAAGGGAGAATCAGAAATAGAAATCACAAAACATTTATGAACAAGTATAAATCATGCTAAATGAAGAAGAGCAGAGTGGGCATCTGAGAATACATCAGCCTTTGTATTGATAACGTAGGCTGTAAGTGAGCCCGTGTGATAAACTGAATGGATGCTACTATCTATATAAGTTGGATGAGGAAAGTTTTGTAAAAAGAACTCAACCGCTTCTTAATTGCTAATTAAAACTCAGAAGGGTAGTTTGAGATAAACTTTATCTTAGCAGGATAGTGTTACAGGCTATGCAAATTGTAAAGGGTTACCTTCTGCTACAGGAGATCAATGAAAGGTGTAACTGCTGATGGTGAACCAGATCCACCCATTTAATAATGCTTCCCAGGAGACACCTGAGCTGCATTACACTGAATAAACTGCTTTGGGCCAGGGGAACAAGTGGGACAACAAAGGGAATTCTTAAGGTTAAAAAATAACTAATAATAGAACACTTTCAATATATGAAAAGACAACTTGCATTTGAGGAAAATTGTCCATAACAGTAGACGGGTCCTCTGGGAAGAACATAAGTGACAAATTCCTTTACACTAACATGTAGCCTCTTTGCTCATGTATGAGATCCTTCAGGTACACACAATATAGAAATATAGAGCCACATAGACCTAAGTTGAATTCTGATACTTAGTACCTGAGCAAAAAACATAATATTCTTCATTTTGTTGTCACATCAGTAAAAATGCAACATTAGGAAATATCTCGCATGGTTGTGGTGAAAATTAAGTGAAATGCTGTATGAAAAATGCTTACTAAGCGTGATGAAATAATGAGTGAAATTTATAGTAGGAGCCTAGCAAATATTAAGGTGTATTAAATGAATTCTCCTTCTGCTGCCATTTTTATTGACCTGTGAGAGAGGCTTACTTGTCTCACTCTTTAGTGCCTCTCCTCACTTAGAAACCTGAATCCTGAGAAAGAAAAAAATACAAACTTCATAGCAATGGCAGATTTTAAAACTTTAAATTCAGTTTATGATGAAGAAATGTTGGCACATTGTAAATATATATAAAAAGCAGTCATAATCAACATGTAAATTGCTTTCTATGAGTCCACAAATCTCCAATTCTTAATTATTTCATGGACATTTTGTGACAAGTAGAACATAAAAAAAGAATTTATGGAAATTAAAAAAGTCTTGCATTATTATTATTACAATAAAAGACTCTTTTGATCAGTAAAGTTATTTAGTTTCTGAGAGTATTACAGATGAGAGAAATTTAAAGAACCTGTAAAACATGGTTAGACCTCTGAACCTTTTAGTGCTGAGCTATTATTTTCACTTATACTAACAAACAACAGAGGAAATTTAGATAGGATATACATAGACTTCAATATTATAATGAACCTGAAATTATTCTCATTGTTTCAATGTCATCTGTCAGACTGGCTGCAGTAAAATGGAAGAATCAATTGCTGAGTTCTGTCACAGCAAATCTTTGTGCTTCAAATAAAACAACAAACAGAAGCAGAAATAACAGTGCATTATTAATACAAGAGGTTTTTAATCAGCTAAATTTAATTAGACAGCTTATTATATGTCAATGTCCTAAAAGACCAGGAGAGCCTTTGGAACCAGATAGTTGACTCAATTTCTTTGTATGGGTAACTCTTCCTGTTGTATCTGCCCTTATTTGCTGGTTTGGGTTTTGGGTCCTGATATTGTTTCTCACCAGCTAACTTTGTTGTACACTCACACCCTCACTTTTTCCTAAATCTCCCAAGATTTAATTGTGTAGAATATCTTTATTGAAATTTATGGGTATAACTGGAATGTAATCTTATTCCATTCAATAAACAACTTCAAATTCAGTGTAACCTCTAAATTTAGTTGCCATTTTTGGATGCACAATATTTCTCTCTCTTGTTTGTTCTTCAGTATTTCTTAAAATCTTGGCATGCTTCTCGGTGCTTAGCATCTTCCTTCTTCCTTTTTTTACTGGGTTCCTCATACTCTCTTTCTCCTTTGCTTCTCCCAGAATTCAGGATTATTCGTATATTAATTTACTCCCTAATCATTTCTCCAAACAGAATGAAAATGCTAATCCCCACTATATACTGTCTACCTGAGAAATGCTTTAAATACAAAGATATACATGGGCTGAAGGTAAAGAGATGGAACAAGATATACCATGCAAACAGGAATCTTAGAGCTGAAAGGCCTAAGTTAACATCAGGCAAAATAGACTGTAGGACAAGAAATATGACTAGAAACAAAGATATGTTTCACGGTGTTGAAAGAGCCTAGGTGCTAGACAAATGCATCAATTATGAATGTATATGTATCTTGTAACAGGGTTTCAAAATATATGAAGTTAAATCTGATAAAATTAAAAGATACTTAAACAATTTCTCAGTTATACTCAGATATTGCAATATGCCAATCTGAATAATTGAAAAAAAAGATTAAAAAATCAGCAATGTTATGGAAGACTTGAGCACACTATCATCTTATAAAACATGTATAAAGTGATCCATCCAACCACAGCCACTGAATGCACATCCTTTTCAAGTACGCATAGAATTGTCCAAGGAAAGAACATATGCTAGGCCATAAAACAAATCCCAATGAATGTTAAAAGGATTGAAATCTTACAAAATGTATTACCTAATCACAAAGGAATTTAACTAGGAATCAATAACAGAAAAAAATTTAGGAAATCTCCAAGTATTAGGAAAGTAAATACAAAATATATATTCAAATAACCTATGTGTCAAAGATAAAAATTACAAGGATATTAGAAAATATCATGATTAATTTCAACATATTTGAATTTCTGTGATGTAGCTAAAACATTTGAGGAAAATTTATAGTTTGCAATGCTAATATTAGAAAGAATGTAAGATTTCAACTTTCTAATTTAAATCCAGAGACATTTTATTAAAGCTGCAAGATGTTAAATATAAGGCAAAATCCTTAAGGCAGCTAGGCAAAAGATCAAATAACATGAATACAAAAGGAACTAGACTAGCATCAGACTTTTGAAAACCAACATACCAAGCAAGGCAACAATAGAACAATATTTTAAAATATGAGTCAAAGAAGGTGTGAACCAAGCATTTTATGTCAAGTCAATCTTTCGTTCAAATATCAAAGTTATGGAAGACAGGATTTAATATGTAAGTTCCTAGGGAATTCTGCATCTATCAGTTAGATTCATGCAACCAGATGATAATTGGGAAAAACTAAGCAAAACAATGATGGTTACCATTTCTAACCTTTTTGTGTCTTATGTGTCTATAAATGGACACATATAACTAAAGAATATGTGAAGATGAAGGTGCATGACTAATTTACAAATGTTATATATTGAAATAAAGTACAAAAAATGCAACTAAAATGGAAGGAGAAATAGTTAAAGAGAAAATTAGAAAAAATTCATTTGTGTATGGGTAATAGATGGGTTAAAGGATATCATATAAAATGTATAAACCATTTAGCAGTGCTCAGTGAGTAAATGGGGAACTAATGGCATTAAAAAGTTATAAATATAAAGGTAACTCCAGAACACCAATACAAACTACCTAAATTAAAAATAAATAAATAAATAAAAGAGAATGCACATCTAATAGAAAATCATAGAAAATATCACAAATGAATCATGAAAAATGTTATAAAATACACATAGGTATAAAATATTATAATTATCATATAGGATATATTATATATAATATATAACATGTACAATCTATTATGTAATATAGTATTATGATATGTTAAATACTATAATCATATAACACTATGACAATGTTGAGATCAAACATGTGAGTTAGAAGAATAATTGTTCATGGGCTTAACCCACACATTAAAAGACAAAAATTTTCAATGTGGCTTACAAAACAAAATCTACAACAAAGTGATTCAGAAAGGCTGAAACATAAGAGGAACAAATTCTACCAGGCATATGGAAACAAAGAACAAATTCTACCAGGCATATGGAAACAAAGAGAGAACAGAGGTTCTGGTATCAGTAAAAGTGAAAGTCAAGCTTTAAACGATCAAGCATGAAAAGAAGAGCACTTGTTAAGGTGGAAAGTCCAGAATCCACAATGACAATATAATATGTATCTATGTTCATGTATCAGTTAATAAAGCAACCACCTTTTTATATAAAATCTACAGAAAATGCAAGAAAAATAGATAAGAACCCCCAGTAACAAAATACTTTAATACAGCATTCTCAGTAAAAGACAGATCAAGTGGACAAACAATAAATAAGGAGATGAAGGATCTAAAAACAAAAAAATAAGGTTGATCTTATTGACTTATTGTATATGAAACTCTACCCATGATAATAGAGAATGCACATCCTTATAGAGGGCCTGTAAAATATTCAAAGAATAGAGATATGTGTCCCACATGAGATCCAACATCAGGAAACCTGCCAAATGAAGTCCATGTACAGCCAAGATGCTATATCTGTAATACCTTCTCCCTCTACTCCAACCAAAAGCAGCTGAGTGGAGAATGAAGGACAAGTGAAAGAGTAATCCATGCTTTCCACTCCCTAACGGCAAGTCTTTCCAGTTACAGATTAAGCCTTAACCTGAAGGAGGTTAAGAGGGTTGACTGAAATATTAAACTAGACTGAGCTATCATTCTTTAATTATAATTTCTTAATTATAATTTAGTTATTGATATATTATTTTTTAAAATATTGGAAAATTATAGAATATGCATGAAGTAGAGTATAAATTTAAGACATAGGAAAGGGAAATATCTAGTCACTTGTTTGAAGATAGTTATTTGAGGAAAAAGAGAAACAATGTATATTTCTCTCTTGAGTTTAGAATGTTTCATATATTGGTTACACATTAAAGCATTTCAAGTAAGGAAGTAGGATAATAATTTTGATTTTTGTGAGAAAATTCCTAGTTGCAGCTTGACAAATGATGGAGGTGAAAGAGTTGATATGGAAAACAAACCAGGAATCTAGCACTATAGTACATATATAGTACATATATATGTATATATACATATAATATATATACATATAGTACATATATAATATGTGTGTATTATATATATATATATATATAATATATATGGTTGGGTTGTAAACCAATTAATCACATAAATGTGGTATAGAAAGAAGAGGACAGATATTAAGAAATAAAGTTGACTGCAAATTGTGAAAATATTCACAGTAAGTGAGAAATTTTTTAAAAGTCCCTTCTGATTGAGGCGCATGGTGGTACACCTAGCTTTGTATGTGTTAGTTCAAGGTGACTGGGTCTCATCTAGGAGGAGATATTGAGGAGTTGAATACATGTGTCTGGATGGTAAGGAAAATGTAGGTTGAAAATAAAGGTAAAGGGCTTATGATTTCATAGGTCATAATTAAAGTGCAGGGGGTTGAGTAATTCATACAGGAAGAGTGTATGAAAGTAGAAGAGAGGAGAGTCAGGTAGAAAATCCCAACTGTACTCTTAGTAGTCAATGCTTAATAGTAGTTTATTTAATTTTAAATAAGATAAGCAAATGATCCTTTCTCTCCAAAGATGTTCTCCATAATGTATCAGCATACAGTTCCACACATTAATAACTGTTTTGTTTTCTCCTTTTGATATTAATTTTGGCAGCATATAGTTCAGCTTCTATAGTTACCTTAAATAACTTTTGCACATTTCAAATGAAATTTTTTCCAAATAATATTTATTTGCTTTATTTTTTATTTTGAACTAGTCCATGTCTTACTTTTTGAAACTATAATTATTTTAATTTTTCTATTTTGTTTCCTTCCTCTGTTTGTAGAAAACATATCTACAGTTTATTTAGGGACCTAGTAAAATACACTCAAATATATTTTTCTGTCAGGACTTTGGTTTTTAAATTATAATTCTTATAATTGAGCATCTACTTAGGGTCATACACTAGGCTGGATGTTGGTACCTATACCTCAACTTGGAAGTAAGCAGAAAACATATTTTTAAATGAGTCAAGAGAGTTCTAAACCATTTTCAATATATTGTTACACACAGTTTCCTTCGAAGTCAATAAATTATATTAAGGTTCTGTAAACAATATAGGCTCTAGGGATAAAATGATGGTTTAACTCCTATCTTCAAGATACTCATATTTTGCAAAGCAAAGAGACAGAAACGATGTAACAACTAATCTACTTTTCACTGAATAATTTTATGCTGTGAAAATCCAAATTTAAGAATGTCTAGGTAGCTAGGTGAGTCTTTTGTCTTATGTTGTTCAGACAAGTTCAGTAACAAATGTTATATATCACAGAGAAAACACAAAGTTTTTAATGCTCAGATTTTTTTTTTTCCTGGAACAGAGAATGATGAGGTGGTGATATGGGAGTGACAGGGGTGTAAAAATTTTAGGGAAGATTTCCCAACAGAGATAAAATTTGTGCTAGTTTTTCATGTGCACAGTTTTCCCTGCAGATGTTGAATATGGCTGGGAGTTGGAGAGTAAAAGTGTTCTGGAAAGAAATAACTCTTGTTGCAGGACTTACTACAATTCAGAGGTGAAGATCTCTTGGGTATTTGAGACTGGGAAATCTTTGGTTAACTTGTGATTAATATACTTATCCCGGGAAAGCTAAAGGGGAAATCCTGGTAAGGCACTCTGAGTTGTCTACACTTTGTGGTACCTACATTTATTTATAACATTAACAATTTCCATGGTGTCCCAAAGTTGCAGACTATCAGAATTTAGAAGGCAGAACACTACTCTCTAGTTCTGTTTATAAGCCTCCATTAATTGTCTCCCCCAACAAATAGGGAGAAATGCGGATGCAAGGCTCAAGCATACTTTGCCTTGGTTTCCTTTGTTTCTTCAAGACCAAATAGTATATAAATAAGTAGATAGATTATATAGATTATATATATATTTTATATATGTATATGTACACACATGGATATACATATACATATATAAAATGTATATACAGCAATTGACTTTAGTTTCTTTCTCTCCTCAATATCCTCTGTTTCTAATAATCACCAATAGAGACAGCAAACATATGAATAAACTAAAAGGGAATCAAATGGTTAAGCACAAAATCCAAGAGAATTGGGAAATGGTAGGAAACAAAGTAGGGAATGAAGTTGAGTCATATCTGAAGAGTTGTTTGACAAGTATGGAGATTACACTCAATCTTACAAGTCATTGAAAAGTTCTAAGTAGATTTGCATGTCATTAATTTCACTTTGTGGGAAGTTTGAAGGATATATTAGGAATTGGGGTGAAAAAGATTAACCTGTTTCTTGGTGCAGATTGATCTCTTAAGACTAGGCAATTCAAATATAAGAAAATCAAGATCTTACGTGATCAAGAGAAACTTGCATTATTTTTATAAACAGAATGAACTAACATTACTGTATAACTAGAAATAAAGAATAATTGCAGAATTTTTTGTTTTCTAATTTCCACATCACAAGTAAGTATTTAAGTCTAGGAAGATTTGTTAGTATGCAAGATTTTAATTTAAAGACAAAGTTATTGCTCTTAATCAAAATAAATTTAAACCAGCCTCAGCAATCCAAGTGCTATACCTCACTTGGGCAAATTTTTGCCAAGTGGTCTAAATTGTCCTGGAATTCTAAGAAGGAAAAACAGCATACCTCATGATTTATTACTATTAAGCTCAGGAATTTACATGGTGCACACACACACACACACACACACACACACACTAATAAAAAGATGATGGGAGTTGGGCTTCCCTGGTGGCACAGTGGTTGAGAATCTGCCTGCTAATGCAGGGGATACGGGTTCAAGCCCTGGTCTGGGAAGATCCCACATGCCGCGGAGCAGCTAAGCCCGTGAGCCACAACTACTGAGCCTGCGCGTCTGGAGCCTGCGCTCCGCAATAAGAGAGGCCGCGATAGTGAGAGGCCCGCGCACTGCGATGAAGAGTGGTCCCCGCT
This sequence comes from Eubalaena glacialis, assembly GCF_028564815.1. Taxonomy (NCBI): domain Eukaryota; kingdom Metazoa; phylum Chordata; class Mammalia; order Artiodactyla; family Balaenidae; genus Eubalaena; species Eubalaena glacialis. The sequence continues at coordinate 10,470,126 of NC_083730.1, forward strand.
TGCCGCAACTAGAGAAAGCCCTCGCACAGAAACGAGGACCCAACACAGCCAAAAATAAATAAATAAATAAAATTAAAAAAAAAAAAAAAAGATGATGGGAGTTAACTGTGAGCCCTAGTACCATCTGCTTCAAGTATCTTTCCCTTCAGATAGGCAGTGGTATCACACTGTGTTTCTAACACAGCTGAAATATTCTGTCAGTTCTTCAGCTCTAAACCACCTACACCACTTTCACTTAGATTAATGAGGAAAGCTCACTTCAGTGAGCTCTGCTTAGTATTTTGATCTGACAAGATGATTTCTATACAGTGGATATGGGATTAGCTGATTTACGGTCCTTAATTTTTCAGCTACATTATCTACAAAAGAAATAATTTCAGTTGAGTATTTCGAGTGAAGCCAGAAAATGCGTGTACTTTTATTACTGAATCTGCATGATTTTGATTCTCCTAAAACATCCTTCGAAGAGTTAACCAAGTTGACACTATCTTGATCATTTGCTAAATTTTACTTTTTTTTAGGAAGTAAGGGGGAGAATTTTTCCACAGTTGATTTACCCCTATAATGGAAATATATTTGTAAGTTAGTGAAGAGAGTTATGTATTATTAAAAATACAGAATTGTTTCCATAATTGATTGATTCAAGGAAAAGTAGTTCCTAAGTCTTTCTCTTCAGCTCAGAAGAAACATTAAACTTGGGGGTGCTTTCTCCGAGTTGACTATCTAACAAGTCTACTACTTTGTAAATGTACCTATTACCTATATTTCATCACCTGAACAACAGCAATAACATTATGCCTCAACCTAACAATGAAATGTACATATAACTAAAGACTTGCTCTTGTTCTCCTCCCAAACAAGAGACAAAATCACATTTAGTTGTATAATTCTGTAGGTGTTATTCACATTTAAAAGCTCAATCACAACTCCCCTTTTATATCCTGAAATTATTGATAAATACAAAATTTATATCATTTAATTTATATTTAATTATATTTATATTTAATTATAAATTGTATAACTTATTGCCTTTTTAATAATTTTTTTAAAAAATAAATTTATTTATTTTTGGCTGCATTGGGTCTTCGTTGTTGCACGCGGGCTTTCTCTAGTTGTGGTGAGCAGGGGGCTCTACTCTTTGTTGCGGTGCACCGTGCTTCTCATTGTGGTGGCTTCTCTTGTTGTGGAGCATGGGCTCTACGCGTGCGGGCTTCAGTAGTTGTGGCACACGGGCTCAGTAAGTGTGGCACACGGGCTTAGTTGCTCCGTGGCATGTGGGATCTTCCCGGACCAGGGCTCGAACCTGTGTCCCCTGCATTGTCAGGCAGATTCCCAACCACTGCGTCACCAGGGAAATCCAATTTATTACCATTTTTAATACAACTTGCTTTAGATAAGCTAGTATAGAAAACAGAAAAATACAGTTGATATATATTATTATATACATCTAAACATGGCATATATGCAAAACTTCTCATTTCTCATTTCTGTGGCTACAGTATTTGGTATTTATGACTTGCTTCTCCAAAAATCATGCCATGCTCTCTTTGCCCTTACCCAGTATTACAACTTGTTTTGGTTATTTACCTGGACATATGACTCATTATTTTATACATGAAGTATCTGTGCAGTTAGTGTGCCCTGTCTGAACTGAGTTGCTGTAGACTTATATTTACTTTTACCATTGAACACGGTAGTACGTAGAGACACCCAGGTAATTCTCTGATTTCAGATGTAGTCCTCCCTGCTCTTATGGTGTAGTAGTCCTCTATTTTCCCAAAATAAACTGGATTTATCAATCCAGTGAGTAAGACGTTCTCTACTGTCTCATTGGCACAAAGAGCCCACATTAACATGGTGACTATCTCCACTTCCAACTCACTGGAAGTTCACTGTATACACCACATATATATATGGTGGTTCTTTGGGCAGTAATATATTTGAGCCAGCAAAGCCACATTTTTATAAGTATATGAGGGGAAATAGCCAAAAAGAAACCCCACTCATGTCAATCAATTGCTTCCCACACACAGATTCTAGCCATATACAGATCACCTGTTCTGAGTATATATTGCAACACACAGAAAAGCACCCCAGCTCTACAAGGTGTTGTCACATAGCAAGTGCCATAATTGGATTTTGAATAAGCCATCCTGCCTTTTATCAGGACAGATACTGCAGGGTGATAGAATGCATAGTAAGATCAGTGAATCCCATGAGTGTAGGGTCATTCATTCCTCACTTCTTTTGCTGTGAAAATAGTTCTTAGTTAGAAGCAGTGGTGTGTGGAATATAGTAAACATGACTAATATATGTTTACAGGTGGCACTGGCAGAAGCAAATTAGTATTAACGCTTAAGCGCTTATTCCAGTGAAGAAGAAAATCACTGCTCCTGCCATCTGGAGAGCTCAGCATTTCTTATCACTGCTGTCAAGCTGGAGCTCAGCAGGTGTCATGGCCAGATCAGGCTCAAAAAGGTTCAAAGTCCATTTTCTTAAGCCCATGCAGAACTTCCATCCTGCAGCAAAAAAAGCTATTAGCTTTTTTCTCCATTAGCCATTGAACTTCACTCAATAGCCAGCAAAAGCTGACTGACATTCACAAACCAAATTGATCTACTTATTTAGATTAATCTATACAGTTGATGTCCTTTGTGAACATTCTCATAACACACAGATTTATGACCATTCTTTGTTCATTGTCCTGGGATAATCCCACATGTTTTTATAACTCCTGATACATAATTCCTAAATATCTTTCAAGGCAACCTCCCTCACCCCCAGACCTCTAGCTATTTTCATTAGAAGAGTTTTAGCCCTCAATGGCTCTTTGTTATTGCACATAAAATTTTAAATAATTTTATCAAGTACCTTGGAAAAACTCAGGTTTTTAATCTCTTCTTCAAGAGCTATAATAGAAAATCTTTAGTTTTATTTATTTATATTTATTCTCAGATATTGATATGCTTTGATACAATTGTAAAGTGTATCCAGCTATGTTAGCTCTGAGTTCCTATTCTATCTTTTCTTATTTCCTTACAGCCTACTCACTTTTGTAGCTACTTCTTTTTATGTAAACTCTCTTCAAATTTTAGAAATTTGTATGTGATCTGTTTCCTGTTGGGTCCATGACAAACACATACAATTCCCTTTGGTAAGATTATTAATTCAATTTATTTATTTAAAATATTAATCAATTCTTATATCCTTGGCATAAATATTATTTTGATACATTACCTCTTATATACACTATTAGATTTGATTTGCTAATATTTTGTTTAGGATTTTGCATCTATATCCATGAATATAATAGCCCTAAAATTTCCCTTTTTGTTTTAAAAGTATAATTTCCTGCTTTTACTGCTATAATTATGCTGATCTGATAGAATGAAATATTTCTTCTTTATTGTCAAAAACAGTAGAAAACAGAGAGCAGTACATCCCTTAAATTTTATAGAACTAGCCTGTAAAATTATGTGGGCTTTTTAAATTTGGGAGATATGATATTTAACCACTACTTCAATTTCCTTAATAGTTACAGTACTATTGAATTTTAAAATATTTTCTGGAGTCAGTTATTTTGAAAAAAATACATGTTCTTGTAGTGTTTTGTTGGTTAGGTTTCAGTTTTCAATTCATTGGTGTAGCTACTCATAGTATTGTCTTAATGTTGTATCCTCTGTTTTATGTCTTTATGTTCTCATTTTCATTCATACATTGCTTATTTGTTTCTTTTCTTGTCTCGTGATTCTTCATCAAAGAATCTTTCCAAATATTTACCTCTTTTGTTAATATTTTCAAAGAATCAATATTTGGTTTTGCTGATAGTCTCCACTATTTTTTTTTTTTTTTTTTTTTTTTTTATTTATGACTGTGTTGGGTCTTCCTTTCTGTGCGAGGGCTTTCTCTAGTTGCGGCAAGGGGGGGCCACTCTTCATCGCGGTGCGTGGGCCTCTCACTATCGCAGCCTCTCTTGTTGAGGAGCACAGGCTCCAGACGCGCAGGCTCAGTAATTGTGGCTCACGGGCTTAGTTGCTCCGCGGCATGTGGGATCCTCCCAGACCAGGGCTCGAACCCGTGTCCCCTGCATCGGCAGGCGGACTCTCAACCACTGCGCCACCAGGGAAGCCCACTATTTGGTTTTTTAATCTCATTAACTTCTGCCTTCAAATTAATTATCTCTTTTCTTAGCTTATATGGGATTTCTCTATTGTACATTTTCTAACCTGAAAACAGGAGCACTTAATTCATTACTTGTAAGCATCTTTTTTCTAATATACTAATTTAAAGCTAGAATTGCTCTTGAAGTACTGATTTTGCTGTATTTCATAAGTTTTATATATAATATTTTCATTATCATTCAGTTGCTTTTATAATGCAGTTTAAACTTTATTTTATACAAATGAGATTTTTTTAAATTTATATTTTATTTTTCAACTTTGTATACTTTAAAAATGTGTATTCTCAATTTGATGAATGGAGATTTCTGGATAATTTCTTTAGGTTAATAGTTTTAACTATGTCTTTCATATCAATACATCATTTATCCTCCTTGATTCTCTGTATTTTTGATCACCAATAATCAAAAAAGTATAAATTACACACAAATTATAAATTTTACTAATTCTATCAATAAATTGTCTACTAGTGGTACAGTTTCTAGTGACACTATCCTTAATGATATTTTATATCTTAAATCTATATTTCATTTGTTATCAATCTAGCTATTCCATAAATAATTTTTTTCTCTAGTGAAGGCATTTATTTTTTGCTTCAAAATCAAGGGGAAAATCATCATTTTAACTAAATTAGGAGTAGCTCTGATCAAGGCTGGATTGTAGGTTTAGTTTTAGTTCAACTCTGTTTTTTTATGTCTTGAGTATAAGATTTGTCCCAAGTATTACTGATTCCTCCCATAAGCAGGATTTTGGACCAGAGGATTTAAAAAGAAGTTTCTGCACACCTAAGAAAAGACTGATTTTTCTGTAGTCTTGGTAACAATTAACAAAATGCCAGTTTGAAATTCATTTAACTGATTAAATCAGCATCTCAATAGCACAGTTTTCTCACAAACACAGCTTAATTATGACAGCCCACCTACCAGTGACAGACCTGTCCGTCTGAAAGTCAGTCAGGCTTTTGTGAAGTCAGCAAGACTCACTTCAAGGTCTAAACTTTGAAATTCAGCCATTCAGCAACTTCCACAATCTAGTGATCTTTCACTGCCAATGTTCAATCAATCTGTAAAACATTCTATTCTCAAAAAAACCTCAAATCCTCAAACTCCATGCTTCCCCAAACCCCTGCTTCACTGTGCCTAATGTTCATAGCATACACTTGCTTAAGTAAGAAAAAATTCCATTTTTGTTTCATCTGTCTCTTCCTACAACACTTGTTAAAGTCTCTCCTTCCAATATTTCTACTAAGCACCATGAGAATACACAGATCTCTTTGCAGATCAGCCACCAGCCTTCTATGCTGCCTTACAATTTGCAAAAGCACTTTAAGGAACTTTTTTTTTTAAATGGATCTTTATTGGAGTATAATTGCTTCACAATACTGTGTTAGTTTCTGTTGTACAATAAAGTGAATCAGTCATATGCATACATATGTTCCCATATCCCCTCCCTCTTGAGTCTCCCTCCCACCCTCCCTGTCCCATGTCTCTAGGTCATCAAAAAGCACCAAGCTGATCTCCCTGTGCTATGCTGTTGCACCCCACTAGCTAACAGATGGGACTTCTACAGAAGTACAGAAGAAGAAACAGTACAGTATTAAAAGTTCTCTGTTTTCTTGCAAATTCATCAGAAGCCTCTATGTGTAACAGACTTAATCATCTGTCCACCTGTGCCCAGATACGTCAATTGGGCTACAGGATGGAAAGCAAACATTTGTCTCTGGTCCCCTAAGAGAGTCTCTTATCTTTAAGACTCTTATCTTTGAAATTTAATTCTCTTACATTTCTTTGCTTACTCATTTTGTCTAGTTATTCCTGCAGGAGCAGTGGACTGTATCCTATTTGTAAGAGGTATCTTTGTCTTTTAACTGATAAGGCTAGAATTTTACTTAAATTTTCAAAACTATTGCTAGTTTGGACCTTTTTTTGACAACTAAACTTACTATTGCAGTTTGATTTATTTTTTAATGTCTTCTAAACTCTTTAAATTATATTTTTAAATGATATATCTCCGTCCTAATAAGAAAATAATTTTAGCATGTCCTCAGGCCTGTTGTTCCAACACTACAATTCCAGCATTATTTATACTCCATCTAAATGTTAAATGGACTTTAATTCTGGGTCATTATGGCTGTATTTCCCCTTTTCTTCTTCCAATTTAGGTATTCTTTTAGAGACAATAAGCCATTTACCAAGTTATTGTCATCTTTATTTGATACACATCTTGCAGCATGCTCTGACTTTACTCTCTTCCTTAACTGTTTTCATCCCAAACTGTTTTCAATATGGTTGTCTTTGGCGTGCATTTCTGGAGACTTTTCTGCTAGACAATATTTCTAACATGCCTTTGCATTTGAATGACAATTTGGTTGAATATTCAACTCTAGAGCCTAAGAGTTTGTTTTTTTCCTTAACAATTTCTGACAGATTTTCTGTTCCTCTCTGGTATAGGACTTGCTCTTTCCTCATCACTCGCATCAGAGTGTATGTTTTACCAACAGAAAGAGTCCTGCACCACAGTGCTTTGGAAGAATTCTACAATGTGGAAAAATAAGTTGGCAATATATACATTTTAATTATTTAATAATTCTATTTACAAAGCTAAAAATAGTGGTAATGAGTATTCTTTTCAACATTAGTTATAAAATGTCTAGACTTTTAGTACAATAATATACATTTTCTAGAATGCAGATTTTGTACAAAATGCACAAATCTGAGATTCTGAAATGTCCTAATAGAAGCACACTTTTATATTTACTGTGGCCAAATGTTGAAAGGACTGGACTAAATGAAATGCTTAGGGCATTACTTTTGTTTAATTTTGTTAGCCAGGAGATATCCATTTTTGTTAGTCATAACATATTTCCAAAGCAGGGACAGAGATAAAAAGGGAATAGGGATACAAAACAAAACCAAAACTTCTATCATTCTAATGAAAGACAGGAAAGGAAGGCAAAATCGAAACATCAAAAAGTAGGAGGTAAAAAGAGTATACAGATATTGCAGAGATAAGTTAAAAATTAATTGGTTACTCTATTTATAAATAAATCCTTTTTCCAATGAAAGATGTAAATTATGAGATGTGGTATTTGACAGAGTCACACATAAAACATAAGCATAAAAGAGGAATGAATCTTAAGTGATAGAATAAAAGTGATCAAGAAGAGGGAGGCCTTCAAGATGGCAGAAGAGTAAGACGGGGAAATCACCTTACTCCCCACAAATACATCAGAAATACATCTACCTGTGAAACAACTCCTGCAGAACACCTACTGAATGCTGGCAGAAGACCTCAGACCTCCCAAAAGGCAAGAAACTCCCACGTACCTGGGTAAGACAAAGGAAAAAAGAAAAAAGAGAGACAAAGAATACCGACGGGATCTGAACTTCTGGCAGGTAGCTGTGAAGGAGGAAAGGTTTCCACACACTAGGAAGGCCCTTCACTGGCAGAGATGGGGGGTGGGCAGGAGGGAAGCTTTGGAACCATGGAGGAGAGCACAGCAACAAGGGTGCAGAGGGCAAAGTGGAGAGATCCCCGCACAGAGGATCGGTGCTGACCTGCACTCACCAGCCGAAGAGGCTTGTCTTCTCCCCCGCTAGGGTGGGCGGGGGCTGGAAGCTGAGGCTCGGGCTTTGGAGGTCGGATCGCAGGGAGAGGACTGGGGTTGGTTGCGTGAACACAGCCTGAAGGGGTTAGTGCACCACAGCTAGACAGGAGGGAGTCTGGGAAAAAGTCTGGAGCTGCCGAAGACACAAGAGACTTTTTCTTACCTCTTTGTTTCCTGGTGCGCAAGGAGAGGGGATTAAGAGCGCCGCTTAAAGGAGCTCCAGAGATGGATGCGAGCCGTGGCTATCTGCGTGGACCCCAGAGACGGGCATGAGACGCTAAGGCTGCTGCTACCACCACCACGAAGCCTGTGTGCAAGCCCAGGTCACTCTCCACACCTCCCCTCCCGGAAGCCTGTGCAGCCTGCCACCACCAGGGTCCTGTGATCCAGGGACAACTTCCCCGGGAGAACACATGGCGCACCTCAGGCTGGTGCAATGTTACGCTGGCGTCTGCCGCCGCAGGCTTGCCCCGCATCCGTACCCCTCCCTCCCCCCGGCCTGAGTGAGCCAGAGCCCCCGAATCAGCTGCTACTTTAACCCCGTCATGTCTGAGCGAAGAACAGACACCCTCAGGCGACCAACACGCAGAGGCGGGTCCAAATCCAAAGCTGAACACCGGGAGCTGTGCGAACAAAGAAGAGAAAGGGAAATCTCTCCCAGCAGCCTCAGAAGCAGCGGATTAAAGCTCCACAATCAGCTTGATGTACCCTGCATCTGTGGAATACCTGACTAGACAACAAATCATCCCAAATTGAGAAGGTGCTCTTTGGGAGCAATGATATATATGTATATTTTTTTCCCTTTTTCTTTTTTTGTGAGTGTGTATGTGTATGTGTCTGTGTGTGATTTTGCCTGAATAGCTTTGCTTTTACCATTTGTCCTAGGGTTCTGTCTGTTCGTTTTTTTTGTTTTTGTTTTTTGTATAGTTTTTAGCGCTTGTTATCAGTGGTGGATTAGTTTATGGTTTGGTTGCTCTCTTCTTTTTTTTTTGTTATTACTTTTTAATGTTTTTTTTAATTTTTAGTAATTATTTTTTACTTTTTATTTTAATAACTTTTTATTTTATTTTATTTTACTTTTTCCTTTATTTATTTTTTTCTCCCTTTTCTTCTGAGCCATGTGGCTGACAGTGTCTTGGTGCTCCAGCCGAGTGTCAGGGCTGTGCCTCTGAGGTGGGAGAGCCGGGTTGAGGACATTGGTCCACCAGAGACCTCCCAGCTCCACGTAATATCAAACAGCGAAAGCTCTCCCAGAGATCTCCATCTGAATGCTAAGACCCCGCTGCACTCAATGACCAGCAAGCTACAGTGCTGGACACCCTATGCCAGACAACTAGCAAGACAGGAACACAGCCCCACCCATTAGCAGAGAGGCTGCCTAAAATCATAATAAGTTCACAGAAACCCCAAACACACCACCGGACGTGGACCTGCCCACCAGAAAGACAAGATCCAGCCTCAATCACCAGAACACAGGCACTACTCCCCTCCACCAGGAAGCCTACAGAACCCACTAAACTAACCTTAGCCACTGGGGGCAGACACCAAAAACAACAGGAACTATGAACCTGCAGCCTGCGCTAAGGAGACCGCAAACACAATAAGTTAAGAAAAATGAGAAGACAGAGAAACACAGAGCAGATGAAGGAGCAAGGTAAAAACTCACCAGACTAAACAAATGAAGAGGAAATGGGCAGTCTACCTGAAAAAGAATTCAGAGTATTGATAGTAAAGATGATCCAAAATCAAGAATGGAGAAAATACAAGAAACGTTCAACAGGGACCTAGAAGACGTAAAGAGCAAACAAACAGTGATGAACAACACAATAAATGAAACTAAAAATTCTCTAGAAGGAATCAATAGCAGAATAACTGAGGCAGAAGAACAGAAAAGTGACCTGGAAGATAAAATAGTGGAAATAACTATTGCAGAGCAGAATAAAGAAAAAAGAATGAAAAGAATTGAGGACATCCTCAGTGACTTCTGGGACAACATTTAACACACCAACATTCAAATTATAGGGGTCCCAGAAGAAGAAGACAAAAAGAAAGGGACTGAGAAAATACTTGAAGAGATTATAGTTGAAAACTTCCCTAATATGGGAAAGGAAATAGTCAATCAAGTCCAGGAAGCGCAGAGAGTCCCATACAGGATAAATCCAAGGAGAAACAGGCCAAGACACATATTAATCAAACTATCAACATTTAAATACGAAGAAAAAATATTAAAAGTAGCAAGGGAAAAGCAACAAATAACATAGAAAGAAACCCCATAAGGTTAACAGCTGATTTCTCAGCAGAAACTCTGCAAACCAGAAGGGTGTGGCAGGACATATTTAAAGTGATGAAAGGGAAAAACCTACAACCAAGATTACTCTACCCAGCAAGGAGCTCACTCAGATTCGACAGAGAAATTAAAACCTTACAGACAAGCAAAAGCTAAGAGATTCAGCACCACCAAACCAGCTTTACAACAAATGCTAAAGGAACTTCTGTGGGCAGGAAACACAAGAGAAGGAAAAGACCTACAATAACAAACCCAAAACAATTAAGAAAACGGTAATAGGAATATACATATCGATATATAAATGTATATGTACATTTATATGTAAATGTAAATGGATTAAATGCTCCAACCAAAAGACATAGACTGGCTGAATGGGTACAAAAACAAGACCCGTATATTTGCTGTCTACAAGAGACCCATTTCAGACCTAGGGGCACATACGGACTGAAAGTGAGGGGATGGGAAAAGATATTCCATGCAAACGGAAATCAAAAGAAAGCTGGAGTGGCGATTCTCATATCACACAAAATAGACTTTAAATTAAAGACTATTACAAGAGACAAAGAAGGACACTACATAATGATCAAGGGATCGATCCAAGAAGAAGATATAACAATTGTAAATATTTATGCACCCAACAAAGGAGCACCTCAATACATAAGGCAAATGCTAACAGCCATAAAAGGGGAAATCAACAGTAACACAGTCATAGAAGGGGACTTTAACACCCCACTTTCACCAATGGAGAGATCATCCAAAATGAAAATAAATAAGAAAACACAGCTATAAATGATACATTAAACAAGATGGACTTCATTGATATTTATAGGACATTTCATCCAAAAACAACAGAATACACTTTCTTCTCAAGTACTCATGGAACATTCTCCAGGATAGATCATATCTTGGGTCACAAATCAAGCGTTGGTAAATTTAAGAAAATTGAAATCGTATCAAGTATCTTTTCCGACCACAATGCTATGAGACTAGATACCAATTACAAGAAAAAATCTGTAAAAAATACAAACACATGGAGGCTAAACAATACATTACTTAATAACCAAGAGATCACTGAAGAAATCAAAGAGGAAATCAAAAAATACTTAGAGGGGCTTCCCTGGTGGCGCAATGGTTAAGAATCTGCCTGCCAATGCAGGGGACACGGGTTCGAGTCCTGATCCAGGAAGATCCCACATGCCGCGGAGCAACTAAGCCCGTGCGCCACAACTACTGAGCCTGCACTCTAGAGCCCACGAGCCACAACTACTGAAGCCCGCGTGACACAACTACTGAAGCCCGCGCACCCTAGAGCCTGTGCTCCGCAACAAGAGGAGCCACCACAGTGAGAAGCCTGCGCACCTCAACAAAGAGTAGCTCCCGCTCGCCAGAACTAGAGAAAGCCCACGCGCAGCAATGAAGACCCAACGGAGCCAAAAATAAATAAATAAATAAAATTAAAAAAAAAAAGAAAAATACTCAGAAACAAATGACAATGAAAACACGACGACCCAAAACCTATGGGATGCAGCAAAAGCAGTTCTTAGAGGGAAGTTTATAGCAATACAATCCTACCTCAAGAAACAAGAAACTTCTCAGATAAACAACCTAATCTTACACCTAAAGCAATTAGAGAAAGAAGAACAGAAAAACCCCAAAGTTAGCAAAAGGAAAGAAATCATAAAGATCGGATAAGAAATAAATGAAAAAGAAATGAAGGAAACGATAGCAAAGATCAATAAAATAAAGCTGGTTCTTCGAGAAGATAAACAAAATTGATAAACCATTAGCCAGACTCATCAAGAAAAAAAGGGAGAAGACTCAAATCAACAGAATTAGAAACGAAAAAGAAGAAGTAACAACTGACACTGCAGAAATACAACGGATCATGATAGATTACTACAAGCAACTCTATGCCAATAAAATGGACAATCTTGAAGAAATGGACAAATTCTTAGAAAAGCACAACCTTCCGAGATTGAACCAGGAAGAAATAGAAAATAAAAACAGACCAATCAAGCACTGAAATTGAGACCGTGATTAAAAATTTTCCAACAAACAAAAGCCCAGGACCAGCTGGTTTCAGAGGCGAATTGTATCAAACATTTAGAGAAGAGCTAATACCTATCCTTCTCAAACTCTTCCAAAATATAGTAGAGGGAGGAACACTCCCGAACTCATTCTACGAGATCAGCATCACCCTGATACCAAAACCAGGCAAAGATGTCACAAAAAAAAAACCACAGGCCAATATCAATGATGAACATAGATGCAAAAATCCTCAAAAAATGCTAGCAAACAGAATCCAACAGCACATTAAAAGGATCATACACCATGATCAAGTGGGGTTTATCCCAGGAAGGCAAGGATTCTTCAATATACACAGATCAATCAATGTGATACACCATATTAACAAATTGAAGGTGAAAAACCATATGATCATTTCAATAGATGCAGAAAAATCTTTCAACAAATTTCAACACCCATTTAAGATAAATACACTCCAGAAGGTAGGCATAGAGGGAACTTACTTCAACATATTGAAGGCCATATATGACAAACCCACAGCCAACATCGTTCCCAATGGTGAAAAACTGAAACCATTTCCACTAAGATCAGGAACAAGACAAGGTTGCCCACTCTCAGCATTATTATTCAACATAGTTTTGGAAGTTTTAGCCACAGCAATCAGAGAAGAACAAGAAATGAAAGAATCCAAATCAGAAAAGAAGAAGTAATGCTGTCACTGTTTGCAGATGACATGATACTGTACACAAAGAATCCCAAAGATGCTACCAGAAAATTGCTAGAGCTAATCAATGAATTTCATAAAGTAGCAGGATACAAAGTTAATGCACAGAAATCTCTTCATTCCTATACACTAATGATGAAAAATCTGAAAGAGAAATTAAGGAACCGTACTAATTTACTATTGCAACAAAAAGGATAAAATACCTCGGAATAAACCTACCTAAGGAGACAAAAGACCTGTATGCAGAAAACTATGACACTGATGAAAGAAATTAAAGAGGATACAAACAGATGGAGAGATATACCACGTTCTTGGATTGGAAGAATCAACACTGTGAAAATGACTATACTACCCAAAGCAATCTACAGATTCAGTGCAATCCCTCTCAAACTACCACTGGCATTTTTCACAGAACTAGAACAAAAAATTTCTCTATTTGTATGGAAACACAAAAGACTCCAAATACCCAAAGCAATCTTAAGAAAAACGGAGCTGGAGGAATCAGACTCCCTGACTTCAGACTCTAGTACAAAACTACAGTAATCAATATAGTATGGTACTGGCACAAAAACAGAAATATAGATCAATGGAATAGGATAGAAAGCCCAGAGATAAACCCACACACATATGGTCACCTTAGCTTTGATAAAGGAGGCAAGAATATACAATGGAGAAAAGACAGCCTCTTCAATAGGTGGTGCTGGGAAAACTGGACAGCTACATGTAAAAGAATGAAATTAGAACACTCCCTAACACCATACACAAAAATAAACTCAAAATGGATTAAAGACCTAAATGTAAAGCCAGACATTATAAAACTCTTAGAAGAAAACAAAGGCAGAACACACTATGAAATAAATCACAGCAAAATCCTTTTTTGACCCACCTTCTAGAGAAATGGAAATAAATACAAAAATAAACAAATGGGACTTAATGAATCTTAAAAGCTTTTGCACAGCAAGGAAACCATAAACAAAGTGGAAAGACAACCCTCAGAATGGGAGAAAGTATTTGCAAATGAAGCAAATGACAAAGGTTTAATCTCCAAAATTTATAAGCAGGTCATGCAGCTTAATATCAAAAAAACAAACAACCCAATCCAAAAATGGTCAGAAGACTTAAATAGACATTTCTCCTAAGAAGATATACAGATTGCCAACAAACACATGAAAGGATGCCCAGCATCATTCATCATAAGAGAAATACAAATCAAAACTACAATGAGGTATCACTGCACACCAGTCAGAATGGCCATCATCAAAAAATCTACAAACAATAAATGCCGGAGAGGGTGTGGAGAAAAGGGAACCCTCTTGCACTGTTGGTGGGAATGTAAATTGATAGAGCCACTATGGAGAACAATATGGAGTTTCCTCAAAAAACTAAAAACAGAACTACCATATGATCCAGCAATCCCATTACTGGGCATATACCCTGAGAAAACCATAATTCAAAAAGAGTCATGTACCACAATGTTCATTGCAGCTCTATTTACAATAGCCAGGACATGGAAGCAACCTAAGTGTCCATCGACAGATGAATGGATAAAGAAGATGTGGTACATATATACAATGGAATATTACTCAGCCACAAAAAGAAACAAAATTGAGTTGTTTGTAGTGATGTGGATGGTCCTAGAGACTGTCATACAGAGTGAAGTAAGTCAGAAAGAGAAAAACAAATACCATATGCTAACACATATATATGGAATCTAAAAAAAAAAAAAAAAAAAAAAAAGGTTATGAAGAACCTAGAGGCAGGACAGGAGTAAAGATGCAGACGTAGATAATGGACTTGAGGACACGGGGAAGGGGAAGGGGAAGCTGGGATGAAGTGAGAGAGTGGCATTGACATATATACCCTACCAAATGTAAAACAGATAGCTAGTGGGAAGCAGCCGCATAACACAGGGAGATCAGCTCGGTGCTTTGTGACCACCTAGACGGGTGAGATAGGGAGGGTGGGAGGGAGACGCAAGTGGGAGGAGATATGGGGATATATGTATATGTATAGCCGATTCTCTTTGTTATAAAGCAGAAACTAACACACCATTGTAAAGCAATTATACTCCAATAAAGATGTTATAAAAAATTTTTTTTAAAAAGAAAAAAAAGTGATCAAGAAAATAATCAACCGGAAGTTCTTATAGCTGGATTATATAAGCCACATAAAAATTAAGGAAGCTCTTTGGTGCTGAGTAGTTAATATGGCTATAGAAACAACAGAGAAACATGATACTGGAATCTCAGAAAGGCCAATTTCATATCATTTCTTGGAAGTGGTATATGCGTGTAAGATTGTGAGCGTGGGCCCTCGGCCATCCTGCCCATATTAGAATCCCACCTCCATCTCTTCGGTGAGACAAGTCAATTCTCTGACACTCAGTTTCCTCTTTGGTTAAACATATGTGTATTTGTATTTGGAAATGTATGTCTACAGTTATTATTAGTTATTTATTGTATTAGTCAAGTTCCAAAAAAGAGATAAAAACCGAGCAGTACATTGCACAGAGATGGTTTAAGAAGAATTATTACCTGTACCAGGGAAGAAACTATACCTGTGTGAAGAGAACACGAATGACTGCTGTGGTGTTGAGGAAGAGCGTCCCGAAAAGGAACATACTTTGACACAGGCTTCCCTCCCAGTGCTCTGATTCAGACTTCATTGTAGAAGTTGTAGTTGTGGTCCTCTGGATGGCAATGTAATTTCCTGGGTTTCCCAGGCCAGAGGTGGTCCACAATTTGTGCAGGCTAGCAACGCTGGTGAGGGGGCCTGAAGAAGGAGTCAGAGAGCCTGGAGCCACTCGCCAGCTGGGTGGTTTGGGGTCTGGAGGCACAGTAGCTGCAAGGGAATGTGTAGGCGTGCAGGCTGACTGAGGTCGGCAGGCAGTGTGAAAACGAGTTAGGGTGTTTGAAGCCTGCTCATTGCAACTCAAGGTCTAAGATGTACATCTGTGTCAGAGGTTTGTGGCAAGGTGGAACCCAGAGAGTAACTTCCAGTTTCCCCATGGTGCATCCTCTGTAGGATGAATATAGTCCCACCTCCCTAGCCATTATCCTTGCTAAAAGCTTTCCTAACAGGAACTACATCACTCTTCACCTTCTATTTGTTTTCTATGGGAAGTTGTTCACAACGTGATACTCTATATTTCTAGAGATCACAGATTTTTCTGGCACCTTTTATATTAGAGTTTAACGGTGGAAACTCACTTTTCAATTGTGTTGTCAAAAATAACCTGACTGTTATAAATGTGCCATAAAGATCTAACATATTTCATTCTAAAAGACAAAACTCTTGACATGAGATGCTGTGTTGTAACACCCTGCCAATGTCTTCTCTTAAGAATGAGAGAAGCGACAAATGCTGCTGTCACTATGTGAACAAGGGGATGAAATGCACTCTTATCTTTTCCAAACATGAGAAGTTTGGCATTACAGTCTAAAAAAGAAGAAAATACCTGAAGCATGTTGATATTCTGTGTATATGGTTTCTGCATTCTTGAAATCATTCATGATAATAGTACTATTAGATTCTCCTTGGAATCAGTTACTTAAGGCAGATGTTGAGAAAGTAAAACTATAAGACCATTAAAGATGAACTAAAAAGTTCCACCTACATTTTAGTCAAGTTAAATGTGAAAGAAGAGGTTTAGAGGGCTTTTAGACATCTGGGTAAATTTGCTTCCAATATATGACTTTGAATTAGTCACTTTACTACCCTAAGAACTAATTTTCTCATCAATAAATTGGGTTTGATTTCTAAAGCCTGCAAAATATGTTTTAATAACCCTATGAAATATTTTATATAAATATTGTCAGAAGAAGTCAGTTAGGAGATTTAAGAAACAAATATTCACTACCATGAATATACAAGCTTAATATCTTTTACTTCCTTGAACACATATCAAGATTTAGGTATAAATACATAGGATCTTTAAACTATGCTAAACCAATTAGTAGAACAGAAAGTAAGTTAAGCTGAATTGCTGACAGCAAAGTTGAGAAGAGAATGGAGAAAAGCTTAATATTCAAGTCATTCAGTGACTTCGAGATCAACTGTCTATAATTTTTGGTAATGCTGCGAGCAGTGGTTGGCATCTTGAAGAGTCATTCTGGCCCTTGCTGAAAAATATTCTGAACTGTTAAATACACTTGCATATTTATAATAACATTTTTTACTAGTACAGTTATTGAGTTTGTAAAGTATATCCATAGTTTACCTTTGTCTTTTGTTTACTATTTGCACATTCTAGTTTTTGTGACTACCTTTCCCCTTTTATAGGCATGTGGTGAATATTATGTTCATTTAACAAAAAGACATAATGAGCACAAAGATGTTAAATGATAAGCAAATTTATGCAACCAAATGGCTAAACAAAGATACTATAGCATGAGATATTAGGAGCATAGGCCTTGAGGTGAGACCACCAGCGTTTGACCTCTGACTCTGCAATAAACTGTAAGATAATGAGCAAGTTACCTCAATTTAAGGCCCAGAATTCTCATCTGAAGAAATGGGTATAATAATAGAACCTATATCATAAGGTTGTTGTGGGGATTAATTAGAGGTTGGATTGGAGTGCCATTCGAAGTAGCAGTAAATATTTGGATGTACTTCTGCTAACATTCTTGGAAAATTAATTTATCTATCACCTAGTGTTATAGTTACTTGTTTATAAAGGTTTCTCTGTACTAGATTATATGTTACCCCAGAGAACACATGATATTTATGTTTTCATTTGACACAATAATTCGAATTCTTTTTAAATGTAGTATAGGTGCTTCATTAACGTTGTTGAATAACTGAATGGCTAAATGAAAACAGGATCATGAATACTGACTCTCAATCTAAGGATTAGAGTTGATTGTACTAACGTTTCAAAATGTATCAACTGCTCTATTTCCTAGAGCATCCGTAAGTATGACCTTTAGAACTTCTGGCAATAGTGACAGAGGTTAGGTAAACAAGATAATGCAAAACAAGATAATGGGAAAGATTAGGTAGAAGATGAAGAAATGGGAAATTTAACAATGTTAAGAAAAATAACTGTGAGATTAAGGTTGCTAAAACAACCTGTCCTGTGTGCATGAATTTGGACACAGGCAGAAACATCATTCAGTAATTAAAAACAGTTGCTAAATTAAAACTGTCAACACAAAACTAATTTATTAAAAATAATTAAAAGACCATCCCTATCATAGTCATTTACATCATAATGAGCCAATTATTCTTTGCTATAAAAATTTACTGAATCTCAATGGCAAGTAGAGAGGACACAAAATTATAGTTGCAGTGGAGCTACCATGATGTTTTCCCTTTGTAATTTTTCACAATATATTTTGTAAATTATTCAGAATTTTACACAGCCATAATAATATTAATGATTAACCATTACATTTTGCAATGTTGATAAAAAACTATATATAAAATGCATATAGTGAAACATTAGAGTGTAGTAGTTAAGATGTGGACTCTGAAGTAATTCCACATAGTTTCATAACTTAGAAAGTAACATCATTTCTTTGCTTTAGCTTTCTCATTTATAAAATGGGAAAATAATTTTTAGCTTCCTGATGGGCACTTCTGAGGAATAAAATCAATAGCATGCAGAGTTTTACCTAAATGTCTGATATCAATAAGCATTGAATAAATAGCAATTATTATCATTATCATTATTACTGTATAAATTCATCTACTCAAGAGAAAAACAAAATAAAACATAGGGATATACAATTTCAAGATGATAATAGGAAATTATACAGTTATTCCTTTATTTCCAATAGATCACAATTTAAAAAGGTTGTTTGTTTTCAGTTTGGGGCAATTATGAATGTGGTAGGATTAATAATGCTCTCCACCCCAAAAATATACAATTCTTAATTTCTGGACCCTGTGAATGTTACCTTATTTGACAAAGACTTTGAAGATGTGATTAAATTAAATATTTTGAGATGAAGGATTATCCTGGATTATCTGGTTCGGTCATAAATACAATCGCAGGTGTCCTTATAAGGGAGAGACCAAGGGAGCTCACACACAGAGGAGGAGAAGGATTACCACAATATTACTACAGAAGGAGGTGGAGGTTAGGTGATCTGAATGCAAGACAAGGAATGCGGTAGCCTAGTGGAAGCTGGCAAAGTCAAGGAGTAGATGCTTCCCCAGGGACTCTAGAGGGAGTGTGGTCTGCTGACACCTTGATTTTCACCAAGTGATACTGATATGGACTTCTGGCTTCTGGAATTGTGATAGAATAAATATCTGTTGTTTAAAGCTACCAGGTCTGTGGTCATTTGTTACAGCAGCAGCAAGAAACTAATACAATTAATTAATCTGCTATAAATATTCCTGTATAGAATTTTTATGAACATAAGTTTTAATATCTGTGGGACAAATGCCCAGGAGTATAATTGCTAGGTTATATGGAAATGGCATATTTAATTTTATAAGAAACTCCCCAAGTTTTCCAAATGGCTTTATCATTTTCACCTTCTCATCAGGGATGTATGCATGATCTGTTTCTCTGCACCCTTGCCAGAATGTAAGGTTGTCGCTATTTTAAAATGTTACCTTCGTGTTAAGTGTGTAGTGACATCTCATTATGGTTTTAATTAGCATTTTCCTAACCAGTAGTGATATTAAACATGTTTTCAAGTGCTTGTTTACCATCTGCTCATCTTCTTCTTTGTAATGTCTATGCTGTTTGACCATTTTCTAATTTGACCATTATTTACTGTTAAGTTTTGAAAGTTCTTTAGCTATTCTAGATACAGGTCCTTTTTCAAATATGTGTCTTAAAAATATTTTCTCCAGCCTGCAGCTTGTCTTTTCATTTTCTTAGTGGTGACTATCACAGGGCATAGTTTTCATTTTGATGAAGTCTAATTTATCATTTTTTTAATTAATATGGTTTTTATTGTCAAGTCTAAGAACTCTTTTCCCAATCTTTCCTCCATTGAATTGCTTTTTCACCTTTGTCAAAAATCGGTTGATCATACGTGTATGGGTCTATTTCTGGGTTATCCATTCTGTTCTATTAATCTATGTGTCTATATCTGTGCCAATACCACATGCCTTATCTTAGTTGTAATCATTAATATTGGGTTGAGTGATTCCTCGTACTTCATACTTCTTTTTCAAGATTGTTCTAACTATTCTACAGCTTGTTACCTTCAATAACATTTTAGAATAAGCTTGTCTATATATGCAAAAGTCATTTATAAGTTTTTAATAGCAATTGTACTAAACCTATAATTTTTTACTATGTTGAGTCTTCCATTCCATGAACACAGTATATCTTTTCATTTTTAAATTCCTTTCTTCAGCATATTGTAATTTTCAGTGCACAGATCTTATACATGCTTTGTTAAGTTTCTACTTAAGTACTGGTTCATCAATTGTAACAAATGTACCCCACTAATGCAAGATGTTACAAATAGAGGAAACTGGGCAGAGGGAGGAGGGTGGAAAAGGTATATGAGAACTGTGTACTTGCTCTTTAATTTTTCTATAAATCTAAAACTGCTCTAAGAAATAAAATCTATTAGCTAAATATATGAGGAATGGAATATTATTATAATTAGGTATCCTGAATCAGACAATAGCACAAAAGAAAAAGTAGTAATAACAATTATTACCATTAACATCATCAGGTTATTTCATTTCTGTAAGAATACATGTCTAGAGCCAATGAATCAATGATATCAGAATAGTAATAGGAAGATCTCTGACCTTAGATGTCTATGTACAGGTAATTATCATGCATGCGTGTAGGCAAAAGAAATAGATTCTCAGACATAGAAGAAATCCTATGCATGCCAGTTTTTGAGGGAACAGTAACTCAAAATAACAAAACTGCCCATATATATCTGGAGGGAGAGAGACATAAATAGAGAAATTTTCAGTTTAATGTTTCACACAAAATGATTTAGGGAAAACCATATAACTAAAGCTTAAATGTCTGTCTAAATATTTGTTGATTATAAGCTATAAAGTTTAATAAATTTTCCAAATTTTCTTAAAATAGACAATACATATAGTAAATGTAAACAATAATAGCATTTAGAATGTAAGTTCTAGATATTTTTTTAAAAAAATAACCTTGAATGTTGGGCTAAGAGAAGAACGTACTGCATTGAAACAGTTCTAATTCTTTTCTGGGAGATCATGAAAGAGAAAATGTAATAATTTTACTTTTTTCATATTGATTTTTAAAAATAGCCAAATGTGTTTGCTATATGTATAAGATAAACCACTACCGGAAAGCCAATAAGGTATAGATTTTTAAACCAGTAGGGAAAACAAAACAAACTCAACAAAACATAACGCAATTCCCAAGGCTTTTCAGGGAACACTGGGGCTAATGTCCTTCCATCTTCTCATCAGAGTCCGATTAACCCATTCTATTCAGCTTCCTCTTCTCTGTTCAAATCAGCTACTACATCTGTCTTTGCTTTCTACTACCCACAGATCATTGCTCCTTCTCTAGTTCATTTGTCCTTGTGTGATTATGGATTTTTTAGGCCATTTGTCTAATTGTATTATTTACTCTCATTTTATATATCAAAATTAAAACCTAATGTAATTAAATGGCTACACAGGAAAATTATTGACACACTGGCTATAGTAAATAGTTAAAAATTCTCTCTAATTAATATAATTTTGGTGATATTTTTATCCACACACATTAAGATGCCAGAATAAGTAGTGTTTTTACATTAAAATATCAGAGGAAAAATAAGTATTAAAACTCTGATGGTAACCCCTTATCCAAGACCACTTCATGTGGTTGTGGGTAATGAAGAGCGATTCTCCTATAAGTGTTAAACACATGACTCTGATGTGAGTGGTGGCCCTTGGGATCATGCACCTGTTTATAATTGTGTATAGATACATACAACCTTCAGGGACAGCGGGGGAGGCCCTAATCTGAATCAGGAATTCTCTATCGGTATTCATTCCATAAAAAGCTCTTAATGGCAATAAAGTTTTAAATGGTAAAGTATTAGATTGAGATTAGAAATATATCTCTCATAACTATGGTTAGTAATATTGCCACTTGGTTATTTAATTCTCACAAGTTATTGAAATAATTTTCTTTATGGAACTTTTATGTAATAAGCTGCAATTGTAACACAATAAGAGGGACACAGGCATTAAACAAAATGTAAAAACAGGAAACAAATTTATAATGTTATGAGCATGATATACATATCTCATTGAAATAACAATAGCAAAACTAACAAAAATAATACCATGCATAGTAACAATAATACCATACTTTTAGTGGTACTTCTTGTCTACTAGGCAATGTTTTAAGGAATTTACACACACACACATTTACACACATACACACATATACACATACACACATGCACATACACACACATACTCATTTAATCCTCATAACAACCCCATGGGGATTTTATCTTTCACTAGTCACTTCCCTTCTTTTTCCGACTTAACATGGCACAAGAAAAATTCATGAAACTATATTTTAAAGCATCTTCTAAACTCAGTGCAGAGTAGAAGTTAGTAGGTTTATCACAATTATTGTGTGTTGTATTTCACAATTTTTTAGATATCTTGTTAAAATTCAGAGATCTATAAATAAACCACAAGAAGACTGAAATCACTCAAATAGCACACATATACAGTGGGAGCCATTTCAACTTATTTGTCAATTTTTCTTAAATGATTGAAAAAAGTAAAAAATGGCCAATGGAAACTGAATAAATCCATATTTATTGATTGACTCTATTAATGATAATATGTTCATTGGTAAACTAAGTCTCCCTATATAGGTGTAGTTTCTTAGTAATTATACGACCTATATGATCAATATTACTTCAAAATAAATTCCGAGATAACTGAATATTGGTATTGAATAAAAGTTGTTTGCATTCAGGTAGAAATGTGCTTTGGCATTTATTATGATTTTCTCCTCCAATTAGACTAGTCAAGTACAAAGACTCAAAGGGAAATTTTATGTTGTTAGATTGTTAGAAATTAGTGGCTTTTGTTGGAAAATTCCTGTTTCTTCAGCACTTCTATGTATTTTTATAGGACATTATTATATCCTTAAACTCATTGCTACTCAGTGGAGTACAGTACCTGCCACAAATCCGAAATGCCCAAGTATAGCTCTGATAACAAAATCAATTCTTCTCCTTGTATTTCTTACCAAGCCGTTTCTTTCACACACCCCCTTTCCAATTTCCTTTCTGATTTCATTTTTTTTTTTACCTGATTTTCAAAGTCCTTTTGATAATCAAATCGCTAAACATCATTCACTCATTGCACTTCTGGGGATCAGATCTGTCACTGGCTTATATACTTTTTTGCCCAGCACTGATTTTGATTCATGCCTTAGAATGTCAGAGCCTAAAAGGACAATTCCACTTTCACTTTTCAGAGCCAGTTTCAATATCAACTTTAATTGAGTAGATAGTATTTAATATAGTTCTCTTCCAGCAGGCAATAATCTTTTACCCCAAGGTTCTCTGTCTTATATTAAACAGAAGAATGCTGACTCAGAGGCTTTTGTTGTGTTTTGTTTTTACTTTTGCTACCACTTTAACTTGGCTTGAGAAAAAGTTTTACAAGTTGAAATCCCATACTGCCTGAAATACAGACTTTTTAAAAAAGCATTATTTAGTGTAAAAAGGTAACTGAGTTTAATTTTTAAACTTCTATATCTTTAAAGTCATAGGAATATAAGTGGTATCGGTTATAGTGCAATTGACTGAATGTTTGTTTCCCCCAAATTCATATGTTGAATCGTAATCCCCAGTGTGAGGGTATTAGGAGGTGGGGCATTTGGAAGGTGATTTGGCCATGAGGGTGGAGCCCCTGTGAATAGGATTGATGCTCTTATAAAAGAGATCCTAGAGAGCTCCCTTGTCCATTCTGCCATGTGAGGAGAGGGTGAGATCTCATCAGACACATCTTGATCTTGGATTTCTCAGTCTCCAGAACTGCGAGAAATACATTTCTTTTGTTTATGAGCCACCTAGTCTATGATGTTCTATTCCAGCAGCCTGAACAGACTTATAGAATAAGACATATAGAATAATTTAAAATAAAGTAAAAGGAATATATATTTATAATCTCAGTATTGGCTAGATACTTAGAAATTATTTGATTAGCTATCCATGATCATATAGTCCAAATTGTATTGCCAAATTTACATATCAAGTAAAAAAATTAAATCTTTTAAAATAAACACATTTCTTAATTGTCATATCAACTCTGCCTTATATATATGAGCCAATATTTGGTGTATGGCAATTTAATTAGCATAATCCCCACTCAGAAATTCTCAAAAATTTATTACTCTAAACTGGTAAAAATTCCTCAGCTTATCTTCAACTTCTCCAAGCCACTCCTCCTCAAGTTTTTGCATGTATTTTCATATGCAATAGTAAACGGAGGCTAATGTTTAAAGAGAAAAAATTATTAAAAATACAGTCAAGATTTTTGGTTTCTGGTTCTGCAAGTAAGGAGCTTGGAAGTCACCACTCTGTCCTAACAGCAAGTAAAAAGTTGAACAGACTGAAAAATCAACAATTCTTCTTGTATCCATAAGAGAGGAAGGACACTGGGCAAATTGCTGCAGCCAAGGTCAGTGAGACAGACAGGCAAATACAGGGAATCACAGCTTACTAGAGCAGAGACTCAAGACATCAGCACTGGAGAGGAAAACCTGAACTGTACTGACAAATTGTTGGAGGATCAATGTGAACAAGTCTGAGAGTTAACTACTCCAGGGGTGCTAGCCATAGGTGGATCACCCCAATACTGAGAGAGTCCCCCCAGGAGGCCAACCAGGCTCTCACAGTAAGTATCAGAGAAAAACAATCTGGGTTTTGGTGGGGGTTGGGGAAAAACTCTGAAATTTATCAGAGCACCATGTTCTTCATAACAAGTCCTGCCCTCAGAGGAAACTTGTTAACCAGAGCCTAACCTGCTAGTTTATAACTATCCTGGGGGAAGGGAAATGCCCAACTCTGGCCAGCTCTAGCTTTCCACATAAGAGAAGAGATAAACTCACCTCCAGCCCACTTTGTCTCACCAGAGGGAGGAGAACAAAATCAAAACAAAACTGAGAAACACCTGAAGTGCACAGGGCAGAGGCACAGGCTTACTGAAAGGCTGAGACCTAATCATGGGACTGCAGAACACTTTCCTCCACCACATTACTAAAGGCCTATTTACAGTAGTTCCTTTTAACCAGTACATGATGGCTGTCCATCAAAAAAAAAAACAAAACAAAAAAACAAACTTGCAAAACATACCAAAAGGCAAAAAAACACAATTTGAAGAAACTAAGCAAGCATCAGAACGAGACATGTCAGGGATGTTAGAATAATCAGACCAGGAATTTAAAACAACTATGATTAATATGCTAAGGGTTCTAAAGGATAAAATAGACAACATAGAAGAGGAAAGGGGCATTGTAAGTGGAGACGTGGAAATCCTAAGAAAGAACAACAACAACAACAAAATGCTGAAGACCAAAAACATTTTAACAGAAATGAAGGATGCTTTGATGGGCTTATTATTAGTAGACTGGACACAGTTGAGGAAAAAATCTTTGAGCTAGAAAATATATCAATAGATTCCTCAAAAACTGCAAAGCAAAGAAAACAAAGATTGTTTAAAAAACTCAGAAAATCCAAGGACTTTGGGACAATTAGAAAAGGTGTAACATGTAATGGGAGTGCCAGAGGAAGAAGAAAGAGAGAAGGAAGAGAAGAAATATTTGAAACGATAATGACTGAGAATTCAGTCAATTCTCCAAATTGATGTCAGACACCAAACCACAGATAAACAAAATTCAGAGAACACCAAATGGGATATATGACAACTAAAACTACACAAAGGCATATCATTTTCAAACTACACAAAATAAAAGATAAAGGTAAACAACAACTTACCTATAGAAGAACAGAGAAGAATGATGTTCAACTTCTCCTCAGAAACCATACAAGCAAGAAGAGAATGGATGAAATACTTAAACTGTTGAGAGAAAAGAAACAGTAACTTAGAATTCAGTACCTTTCAAATTAACCTTCAAAACTCAAGGAGAGATAAAGACTTTCTCAGACAAAAATTGAGGGGATTTGTTGTCTGTAGACCTGCCTTGCAAAAAATGTTAAAATAAGTTATTTAGAGAGAAAGAAAATAGCACAGGTAAAAAACTTAGATTTACGTAAGGTAACAAAGAGTATCAAAAAAGGAGTAAGTGAAGGTAAAATAAAAACTTTAAATTTTTTTTCTATTCTTTATTGATCTAACCGATAATGGTGTCTAAAATAATGTCAATAATATATTTGATTATGTATACTTATGTACTTATTATATATGTGTGTATATATATCTATATATGTGCTTATACGTATATATGCTTATATAATTGAAATGAATAACAGCAATGATACAAGGGGCAGGAGGAAGAAAGGGATTGGGATTATTTTGTTATTAAAAGGTACTTACACTACCCATGAAGTGGTATAGTGCTATATGAAAGTGGACTTATATTAGCTGGAAATGTATATTGCAAATTCTAGGACAACCACTTAAAAGAGTAAAAAACAAAAGTAAAACTAATATTATAAGAAATGAGAATAAATGGAACTATTATCAATTAAAACCACAAAAAGCAGAAAAAGAGTGGAAGAAAAACATGGTAACATTGAACAAGGGCAACAAATAGAAAACAGTAACAAATATGATAGATATTAATCCAACTGTATCAGTAATCACTTTGAATGTCAGTGGTCTAAGTGCACCAGTTAAAACACAGAGATTGTCAGAATAGATCAAAAAAAGGGAACAAACTACATGTTGTCTCTAAGAAATCCACTTTAAATATAAATGTACATAAATTAGCACAGGGAACTCTACTCAATACTCTGTAATAACCTAATGGGAAAAGAATCTAAAAAAGAGTAGATATGTGTATATGTATGACTGATTCACTTTGCTGTACACCTGAAACTAACATGGCATTGTAAATCAACTATACCCCAATAAAAATTTTAAAAAAAGAAACAAACAAAATAAAGGTACATATTAAAAGTAAATAGTTGGAGGGGGGTGGGAGGGGATATATGTATACATATAGCTGATTCACTTCGTTGTACAGCAGAAACTAACACAACATTGTAAAGCAACTATATCCCAATAAAAACAAAACAAAACAAAACAAAAAAAGTAAATGGATGGAGAAAAAAATATATGATTCTAACCCTAATCAAAAAAGCAGGAGTAGCTATATTAATTTCAGACAGAGCAGACTTCAAAGCAAGGAAATTTATCATTAAACAATGATAAAGGACCAATTCTCTAAGATACATAACAATCCTTAACATGCATGAATCTAACAACAGAGCATCCAACTAAGTGAACAAAAAACCAATAGAACTGCATAGAGAAGAAAATGAATCCACTTGCATATTTGGAGACTAACACCCCTCTATCAGACATGGACAGATCCAGCAGGCAGAAAATCAGTACGGACATAGTTGAACTTAATTACACCATCAATCAACTGGATATAATTAATGTCTATAGACCACTTCCTCCAACAACAGCAGAATATAATTCTTCTCATGCCCACATGGAACATTCACCAAGACAGACCAATTTCTGGCCACATAAAACAAACAGACAGACCAATTTCTGGCCACATAAAACAAACCTTAACAAATTTAATATGATTGAATTATACAATACCTATCTTAGACAACAATGGAATTATACTAGGAATCAATAATAAAAAGATAACTGGAAAATCCCCAAATATACAGAAATTAAACAAAACACTTTTAAATAGAACACAACTCAATAGCTACACATTTGATAATTTAGATAAAATGGACCAATTCCTTGAAAGACACCATCTCTCAAAACCTCACAAGAAGAAATTCACAATCTGAATAGGCCTATATCTATAAAATAAATTGAATTAATAATTAATAACCTTCTTAAAAAGAAAACACCAGGCTAGATCAGGTCACTGGTGAATTCTACCAAACTTTCAAGGAAGAAATTATACCAATTTTCCACAATCTCTTTCAGGGAATAGAAACAGAGGGAATACTTCATAACCCATACTATGAGACCAGCATTACCGTAATGTCAAAACCAGGCAAAGACAGTACAAGAAAAGGAAACTACAGACCAATATATCTCACAAACACAGATGCAAAAATTCTCCTTCAACAAGATAACACCTTATGGAAAAACCTGAACGAACCTTTTGGTCAACCCAATATTAGCAAATTGAGCCCAACAATGTATAAAAAGAGTTATGTACCATAACCAAGTGAGAATTTTTGCAGGTCTGCAAGGCTTGTTCAAGATTTAAGAATCAATTTATGTAACATATCATACTCACAGGAGAAAAATCATATGATCATATTAAGAGATGGAAAAAAAAAAGGATTTAACAAAATCCAATGCGCATTCATGATAAAAACTCTTAGCAAACTAGAAATAGAGGGAAAATTCCTCAGCTTGATGAAGGATATCTACAAAAACCCTACAACTAACATCATACTTAATGGTGAAAAACTCAAAGTTTTCCCACTAAGATCAGGTAGAAGGCAAGTATGTCCCCTCTCAACACTACTTTTCAACATCATACTAAAAGTTCTATCTAATGCAAGAAAACAAGAAAATAAAATTAAAGGTATATAGATTGGGAAAGAAGAAATAAAACTTGTTTGATTTGTTGGCATGATTGTCTGTGTAGAAAAATTCTAAAGAATTGACTAAAACCTCCCAGAACTAGTTAGTGATTATAGCAAGTTTGCAGGATTATAAGGTTATTACACCAGCAATGAAAAAATTGAATTTGATGTTGAAAACACAATACTATTTATATTAGTATCCAATAAAATAAAATACTTAAGTATAAATTTAACAAAATACATATAAGATCTATATGAGGAAAACTACAAAACTCTGAGGAATGAAATCCAAGAAGAACTAAATAAATGGAGAGATAGTTCATGTAAATGGATAGGAAACTCAATGTCAAGATGTCAGTTGTTCAACAACAAAAACAAACAAACAAAAAGATGTCAGTTGTTGCCAACTTAATCTATAGATTTAATGCAAACTCAACCCAAATCACAAGTTATTTTGTGAATATCAACAATCTGATTATAAAGTTTATATGGAGAGGAAGAAGACCCAGAATAGCCAACACAATATTGAAGAAGAACAAAGTTAGAGGGTTGATGCTACCCAATTTCAAGACTAAGTATGAAGCTACAGTAATCAAGACAGTGTGGTACTGGTAAAAGAATAGACAAATATATCAGAACAGAATAGAGAGCCCAGAAAGAGAGCCACATAAATATAGCCGACTGATCTTTGACAAAGGGACAAAGGCAATACAACAGAGGAAAGAGAGTCTCTTCAACAAATGATGTTGGAACAACTGAACAGTCTTATGCAAAAAAAAAATGAATCTAGACACAGACCTTACACCCTTCACAAAAATTAAGTCAAAATGAATTCCAAACCTAAATGTAAAACACACAACATATAAAACTCCTAAAACATATCAGTGGAGAAATCCTATATGACTTGGGTACAGTGATGACTTTTTAGGTACAACACCAAAGACACAATTTAAAGAAATAATTGATAAGAATAAAAAACTGCTCTGCAAAAGACAGTGCCCAGAGATTTAGAAGACAAGTCACAGACTGGGAGAAAATATGTGCAAAAAACACATCTAATAAAGGACTGCTATCCAATATATGCAAAGAGCCCTTAAAAGTCAACAATAAGAAAACAAGAAACCCAATTAAAAAATGGGTCAAAGACCTTAATATAAACCTTATCAAAGAGGATATATAGATGGCAACTAGGCATACGAAAAGATGCTCCGTATGATATGTCATCAAATAAATAAGAATTAAAACAAGATACCAGTATGCACCTGTTAGTATGGCCCAAATTCAGAACATTTACATCACCAAACGCTGGAGAGAATGTGAAGCAGCAGGAACACTTATTCATTATTATGTGGCATTATTTGCATACTTCACCAGCTAATAATAAATTTTCAGAAAAACTATACATCAGGCCATGGCTTGCATTGCCAAAGGTTAGCAGCAACTGAATTCAAATGGTAAAATGATTTAAAATATGCACATTTCTCTAACAATAAGCTATAGTCTATAAAGAGAAAAATCATTAATCTTCTGAAAAGTTAAAGGTGACTTCTAAGTATTTAAAGTCATCAATAATACATTTAAGGATCTATTATAGCATTGTGAGTTAAAACAAGGTTTAACACACATGACAGCAATAAATTGCCACTTTATTACAAGGAAAATAATGATTATGTTCTTTTTTTTTTTTTTTTTTCCACACACACTGTACTTTATTTTTACAAGAGATAGACTGACACCAAGCATTGTACATGGATGACCACAACAAAAGCAACAATGATTGCAATTACCAAACATGAAACACACTCATACTATGTCATAATATTGACATTCAGTCCAGTAATCCTCCATTGTAACAGCTCCTTTACTTTGCAGTGAAAATTGATTTGTATATTCTTTGCCTCTGAGTCCTTGTGGGATTTTTTCTTTTTTTAAATTCAAACAAAAAGTCACAAAAATTATACTCATCCTTATCAGTTCACTCAGTCCCATGTAATTAATTTTTTTTTTCATCTTGATCTTTTGTTAGCACTTTTATGAGCTCATCAGTTTTTCATTAGAGTTCTGAAAATGCTTATTCATTCAGTTCAGCAGTACAGTCAGGTACCAGAAACCTGTACTTGTCAGAGTCTTTTCTGTGAATTTCCTGAAGATGAAACCCTTTTATAGGAACATATTAGCAAAAGCATCAGAGTACACCCAGAACTGTCTGTAAATGACAAAAGACTTAAAAATGACCACGGTTAAAGATTTGATGAAAGTTCATAATAATGCAGTTGACAAGAAAATTAGTTATTTCTGAGATATACATTTTAAAGTAATAACTAGGATTATGACTTATAACATTATACCAGAACATATAAGATTTTTAGAAATTTCGTGTAATGTCTGAAACATTTATATTAACATATTTCCATACAAATAACCCAATGAAAGTTTAGTATTAGTTGTTTTGTTTGTTTGTTTATACTGCAGGTTCTTATTAGTCATCAATTTTATACACATCAGTGTATACATGTATAAATGTATACATTTAGAGACCTAAATGTAAGACTGGACACTATAAAACTCTTAGAGGAAAACATAGGAAGAACACTCTGTGACATAAATCACAGCAAGATCTTTTTTGATCCACCTCCTAGAGTAATGGAAATAAAAACAAAAATAAACAAATGGGACCTAATGAAACTTCAAAGCTTTTGCACAGCAAAGGAAACCATAAACAAGACGAAAAGACAACCCTCAGAATGGGAGAAAATATTTGCAAATGAATCAACGGACAAAGGATTAATCTCCAAAATATATAAACAGCTCATTCAGCTCAATATTAAAGAAACAAACACCCCAATCCAAAAATGGGCAGAAGACCTAAATAGACATTTCTCCAAAGAAGACATACAGACGGCCACGAAGCACATGAAAAGATGCTCAACATCACTAATTATTAGAGAAATGCAAATCAAAACTACAATGAGGTATCACCTCACACCAGTTAGAATGGGCATCATCAGAAAATCTACAAACAACAAATGCTGGAGAGGGTGTGGAGAAAAGGGAACCCTCTTGCACTGTTGGTGGGAATGTAAATTGATACAGCCACTATGGAGAACAATATGGAGGTTCCTTAAAAAACTAAAAATAGAATTACCATATGACCCAGCAATCCCACTACTGGGCATATACCCAGAGAAAACTGTAATTCAAAAAGACACATGCACCCGAATGTTCATTGCAGCACTATTTACAATAGCCAGGTCATGGAAGCAACCTAAATGCCCATCAACAGATGAATGGATAAAGAAGATGTGGTACATATATACAATGGAATATTACTCAGCCATAAAAAGGAACGAAATTGAGTCATTTGTTGAGACGTGGATGGATCTAGAGACTGTCATACAGAGTGAAGTAAGTCAGAAAGAGAAAAACAAATATCGTATATTAATGCATGTATGTGGAACCTAGAAAAATGGTACAGATGAGCCGGTTTGCAGGGCAGAAGTTGAGACACAGATGTAGAGAACAGACGTATGGACACCAAGGGGGGAAAACAGTGGTGGGGTGGGGATGGTGGTGTGCTGAATTGGTCGATTGGGATGATTATGTTCTTGAGGAAAAATTTAAAAGCATATTTCATAGTAGATGTGCTAATATATTTCCAATTATATGTTTTAATTATCAGTGGGGTTTCAATATAATAAAGAAGCTTGCAAGTTTGAAAGATAAGGCCTGTTTATTTTACTTTAAACTTCACATACTGAAAAGGAAACTACTAGAGACTCCCCAAGGAAAACATAATTACGTTGATAAACAAGCTTTATTGAAAATATTTGGAGGCATTTTTCTTCAGGGCACATTGCATTTGAGGTGCAATTTAATGGAAATAAATAAAGCTCTGTTTGAGGCACCTAACCTGATCCACTGACTCATTTTTGTCCATGGCCACATCTACCAGAATGTAAAACAGAATCAATTTGTCTATCTGTAAAATTAGTCGAAAAATATCACTAATAATTATCTCAAAACTGTCACAAAGTAAGCTTTTTAGAATTTCTTCCAAACTTGCTTCTCTCCTTGTCCTATTCCTCTGTAACTACCAACTAAATTTTTGCCCTGTACTGACCAATACCCTTGGAGTTATCCTTTTCAAATATCTTTGTCTCTCATACTCTACAAACTACCTGTCATCAGTCCCTGATGGCTATACCTTCAAAGGATATACAGAATTTTACCCATTTATACCACCTCCACTGCTACTTCCTCTGGTGCAAGCCACCAACATCTTTGGCCTGGTTTATTGCAACCGCTTACTGCATTAACGTGAAGATAGAAAAATGGAAATCACATAAGGTATTTCAAGCACAGAGTATTTCCTACACACAAGCTGGGAGGTCAAAGGACAAAAACAGGAAACTGAGGTAATTCAGACTTTAATAACTGCAGAGCTCAGTAGCGCTCCTAAGGCTGGGGAAACAAAAGGGAAGATATGGTGTTATTAAATATTAATCATTTGGAATAAAAGTCCCTATGAGGCTGGGAGTTAGAAATTTTAAGATATCACCACATTGCTGCTTGTACATCCTCTGAGGAAGAGTCATGGACAGCAGGTGTTCGAGAAACGCTAACAGGTTCTCATAGTGCACAGTTGGTGCCTTCTGAGTGAGGCTGGCACCTGTCGTGGGGATCAGCAAGGCGAGTGCTGCTGGGAGTGCCAAAGGCAACTGTCTGATTATCTGCATAAATATAGATCAAAGCCAAAAGACGGATGCCAGGCATCTCTTGGCACCATCTGCCTTCCAATCTACTAAATAGCCTTGCATGGCATACCTAAATAGGAGCAGGATGAGAAAAGTTGATAGAAGACTCAGGTTGCCGGATTTAGAAAATAAAAATAAAAACAATTAGCTTAATGTGAATTTAATGAAAAAAGTATTTTAGTGTAACTGGACACACTTTTACTGCTTAACTCCCAGCACTTAAAATAATATAGGAAATTAATAACTAAAAAATAAATTTAGTGAATAAATAAGGTTATACAGTGGCAAGATTGCTGAAATCTATAACTTTTACGCTTATTAACTATTTGATATTCACTGTAGAAGGATAATATGTTAATATAAAAGTGACACTCCTCCCTATAATATTAGTCTACATCTACTGATAACACAAACAATTCTCCTTAGTATAGCTAATTGCATATGTCTTAATTGATATATTATGAAATATATATCAAACATATATCATCCATATATGAAATATGGAAGACCGTATTTTACATATTAATGCGGTTGTCAATCACAATGGTACAACATCAATAATACTATGTGTTCAATCACAAGTAGATGGTTCTAAACAGAAATGTTAACATACTAAAGACCAGTGATTACTGATAGACCAAAATACAATCTTCAAGAAAGTAAAATCTATAGTTGGAAGTATGCCCTTTTCCTCTACATCTTAAGAATCCAAAGAATTTTTAGTTCCGGCGTCAAATCGTAAGCAAGCTAAGAGAAGATTGCTTTCGCAAAGCAAAGAGGCTTCCAGTGGGTAGGAGGTGAGAAGATCATTGCAATCAGAGCTAATATCTCCAGGAAAGAGATTAATATGGAGCTAGATGGCATTCTCTTAACTACTCCTAAGATTCAATACTGTAATGGATCTCTGAGAAATTTTGAGAATCTATTCACCCTTGGGTGAATATGAAAGTATAATGCTTTTAAAGAAATTGTGAAAAATTTTTTTCATTTCAGCTTCATTGAGGTGTAACTGACAAATAAAACTGTAAGATACTTAAAGTGTACATCATGATGATTTGATATATGTATACACTGTGAAAGGATTCTCCTCATCTAGTTAATTAATACACACATCACTTCACATATTCATCTTTTTTTTGATGATAAATTTAAGTTCTACTCTCCTAGAAAGTTTCAATTATACAATACAGTGTTATCAACTATAGTCACCTTGTTTTATATTAGATCCTAAGAACTAATTCATCTTATAGCTGGAAGTTTGTACCACTTTACCAATCTCTCCATGTTTCCCTACTCCCCAATCCCCGGCAACCACTTTTTACTCTCTGTTTTTGAGACTGACTTTTTTTTTTCTTTCAGTTACCACATATAAGTGGTACCATGAGCCATTTATCTTTCTCTGTCTGGCTTATTTCACTTAGCAGAATGTTCTCAAGGTGCATACATGTTTTCATAAATGGCAGGATTTTCTTTAACATGTTGGGTCATCTTGTACATAGAATAAGAGATGAAAATTTTTCTAATCCTCACATTTTCCTAAATACTGCACACAATTGTTTAGATTGTCTGTTCTGTAGAAATTATTTATTTTTATATATTTTCATCAATTATCTCTTCTCTCTTCTTCATTTACACACTGTTAACCCTAGTTCTGTATTCTTAAACACAATTTTAAATCAGCCGTAAGTTGGTGGTTTAACCTTGGATGCATAAAAATATAAATGTAGAAATAAATAAGAATCATACCTACTATTTTTGATATGATGGGTCAACATTGAACAGGATATATTTTATTTCATTAATCATTATTAGTTGTCATTCTGAGAGTGGCTTTTCATAGAATAAGCATATGGCAAGTATTTTTTGATGAATTAAAATAGGATACAATTCTTGGCAAGATTTTCACAGAAATACTTGGTGACTACAAAAGATTGCTACTTAAATCAACACAACAGACACTGGTCAGTTGGAAGATATACAATTAGAAGGGAAGGTTTGGGTTGCCTGAGGCATATTTAATAATAAATTAAACTGTTGGTAAAATATATGGAATAACTCCAACTGGGGATAATTTTTTCCTCTATGATCTATTGAAAATTATGATGTTGAAGCATATTATCCAAGACAGTGAATATTCAAATATTTTCTTTAGAAAGCAAACATTTTTCCCATGCACTTTCTAAAGGGGATAAGAATAGTACTATTTTCATCACGTTTTCTTGTTATTACAAACTACAGAGGAAAGAACATACAGAACAAAACTAGAAAAGGCTTTGATTTCACAATCCTTCTTTGGAAGGCACTCCATTTCAATGGAGAAAAGGTAGGCACTTACTTTTATCTTTACACTGTATAGAAAATGTTAGTACACCAAAGCAACAGTGTATTGGCAAAAGTATCCTTCTGCAGAGGATACTTTTAGACACTTCTAAAAGTGAAAAGCACTTTGCACCTGTGGAGACAAAAGCAGTACTTTTCGTTGTGTAAAATGTCATAATGTATAATGATAATAGTGATGTTTCTAAGAGTGAACTACTGTATTATTTCAATAGTGTATGATGTATTAAGTTCTAGTTTGATAAATTATACTCCTTGTCCAGTTTTATGAAATACTGAATACATTAGAAATGAAAGAAAGGACTGCTGAGTTACTGATAATGTGAATTAAAACAGGACTTCAGGCGGCATTGCATGAATCTAAAATTTTTATTATTTTCTGCCTTTCCACAGAACAGTTCTCATGGAAGGTTAATCCTTAGTTTGAAAGGCTGTGGTGTGATATTTCAGTACACTCATGTCTTAGTAAAAAGCTCAATCATAATCACTTTTACTCTGTGTCATTTTAATATCTATTCCTTCATGTAAAACTTAGGTTTAAATCTTCAAATTTTGAATAAGCCCTGAGCATTATGCATACATCATGCTAACTAACATTACTGTATTTTACCTAGATTTATCAAAACAGGATTCTGACTGATATATCAATGTTAAATCATTCAATTTTGTGACTCTTTTTATTATAATATTATTTTTGCTTATATTGTCAGTGTAGCTGGGCACAAACCAAAATAACAAGAATATATTTTTGTATCCAGTTATTCTTTCTCTGGAATAAAATTCGCAGTTTCAAATAACAAAATTATTGGCCTTATGGCATTTGTATCACAGAGGACATACTTCAACTTGATAAACATACTGATAGTTGCATGATTTAAAACACAATAATACAAAAAACTAGGACTTGGTGAATTATACATGTTTTTGATGAAACAAATGACATTACTATAGTTATCACAATATAACCCTCACTGTAATGTATTTGTTTGCTTATGTTATATTCACAACTATACAAATATGAAATTAACTATATAGAGTTATGGGGATTCAAAGATGCAAGCTGAATATCTAATATTTTATATGATATTTTAATGAAACATTTAAAATGTGTAAGTACTTGTAATTTTTGGAAGGTAATTTACAAAATCAAATTCAGATAAGTTTATTTTCCCAGCTTAGATTTCTATAAATTAGTAAAATTTGTTTCTGTATAATGAAATAAAGTCACAGGACAACTATGTACCTTTAGATTTGTTGAAGACATTTGTAGTAAAATCCTCAACTTTCCTTTATCAATACTATTTATATTATTGGGCAAAGGAGAATAAGGACCCAGACTTTTGAAAGAATCTACTGAAAAAGGTGGTTTGAATAGATACCTATCCAGGGACAAATTAACCCTTCATATAAGCCATATCACTTAGACTGGTTAATATTTAATAAGTTGCAAATATGCTCTTTTTACATTGCTATGGCTATGCACAGTTTATCCCTATAGAGCCATATTTTAATAAAAAATTTTGCATACACGCTAAAAATGCTGAAATGAAGAAGGATGGAAAGAGTAAGGAAACTTGATATGGGTGTTAATTATGACAATGTTATAGCTCCCTAGTTAAATCTTTTCTTAAGAAATTTTATCAACAAGTCCAAGTAGAACCATTACCAGATAACTATTTTTTTAAGGCAGGTGGGAGAACTACATTTAATAACATGAAGCAATTAATTATATCTTACTTATATAGAAGAGGATATTTTTTTGCTGGATACCAATTTTCTTCCAGGTTTGGGGTCAGTAAAATATATTTAATATCATCTTGTTAATACTGAATTTAACAATTCTCAGACACATCTAGATTCTTACTGCAAGGCAAAGACAATAGTAAAATAAAATCTTTTAGAAAAATTGTACCAAATGCTGCTGCTCTATCACTTATCAAAGTGGCTTTAGTAGATTTTGTTCTCATTTTTAGGATATAACTATGGAATTTGTAAAATAAGACATTTATTAAAATTGTAGATGTAATAGTCTTTGAATCCCAATAAAAAATATTTTACAAAAATATAATTGATATCTTGAAATCACTTTTGTATGAGTTAGCAAGTGGATAAACACAATTTAAAAGATAATAGACATTATGGAACCATCCACATTTGTCTACTTTTATTTATTAGAAAAATTAATGGATTCTTCCTATTGGCTCAGACTTTTCAAACTGTCTGTAAATTTTAAGTATCACTGATGTCAATGGATAGCTATTAAACTTATCTTTGAGTGTCTGGTGTAAGAGAAAACATAATTTTCAAGTCAATAATATCATATCATGGAAAACAATGATGTACACTTGACTTTCAGGAGAAAAATTCCCCAGTGAAGCAAACTACAAAAAAAAGAATACAAAACACTCGTATCAAAGAACAGATGAAATTTCATGTAAATTGGTTTTCTTTTCTCTGACTGATATTAAGCATTTTCTTTTCACCTCGAAAGCAGATTTCACGAAGTGATTGTGGATATCTAAATGTGTGTTAATATAACCCTCAATAAATGATTAACTGTTGTAGGGTCAAACTAATAAATCAGTATTTTGACCCACTTCTGTTAAAAAAGCTTTTTTTTTTTTTTCTGACTCACTATTGTTTAGCCTATGATTTCAAACATACACGATATTTTAACTCTCCCCCACCTTAGAAATTTTTCTTTTAAATTTTTGGTCAGTTTCTTTTTTTCTAGGACATTGTCGAGCACATTAATAAAAGCTTTTTATTGACTTAACAAGTAAAGGCTTTTGGTTTGTTTATTACAAATCCTAGTTCATTTCAATTTTTAGTATGACAAAATGCTTAAAAAACATGGGAACTTTCTAATATATTACACTTTGATTTTCAATTTTTAACATGACTAAATCTGTAACATGATTCAGAAAATTAAGTATATTTCATGTAGATGCTCATAATGTTCCTATAATATCAAAGCAATTAGTAGAAAATTATATAGCATAAGCAGTAATAGCATAGCATAAACATCTGGATATGTTTTCAAATTAGCTTTACTCAAAGATAATCAAATGTTTATCAAACATATAACAAAATATCCCTTCACAGTGACCTACATAAATGGGATACTTAGCCAACATCATTTGGATTAAGTGCAGTAACAAGAGATTCCATTTTATTACATGACTTGTAAAAATTGATTTTTATTTTTTACACAACTATTTTTAGACACACACTGGTTATTTAAAAGGAAAGGCAAAGGAAAAAGTAAGGAGAAAGGAGGAAAAGATAGGAAGAAGATAATCCAAAGGAATTATCTTAGTTTGGGAATTTAGAAATTAACTTTAACTTGACATAGCCTTCCAAAAGATAATTTTCACTTCAAAGCAAAATTTCTTTTAGAAATGGTAAATCCCATTCAGGAAAAGTTATATTCTAAATCTGAGGTACTAGAAGTGAACAATCACAACTGAGTCTCTGTCTCTCTGTCTCTGTCTCTGTCTCTCTCTCTATATATATTTAAATATATATATATATATATATATATTTTTTTTTTTTTGGTTGCCGTACTTAAAAAACAAAATCAAAACCAAAAATAGCAAAAACC
The DNA here is from genome assembly GCF_028564815.1 of Eubalaena glacialis. Classification (NCBI taxonomy): domain Eukaryota; kingdom Metazoa; phylum Chordata; class Mammalia; order Artiodactyla; family Balaenidae; genus Eubalaena; species Eubalaena glacialis. The sequence goes on from NC_083730.1 coordinate 10,509,340, forward strand.
TATCTTCTGTGGTTAATCTCATGTCCATTAAAGTTTTACCTGGAAGCAAGTGCTAAAATTATTACTTAAGTGTTATATCAGGAATAAATCAGCAAGCATAATCACAAAGCCTTCAAGGAAATAGGAGTTATGTAGAAAATTACAGTTTTGGAAGGAGAAGAATTTAAGAATACAGAGTGCTTCTGTGGAGCAGAGCCTGGCAGAGTTGGATATTAGCAAAATGAAGCATTATGAAAGCTGAAAGTGGAGGAAAGTTGCTTATATTTGGAGTTAGCAGAGAAGTATATTTACACGAGAAAATGAAGAAAAGAAGAGCCCTCACATATAATTATCTTTAAAAATACACCAGAAACAAAGGTAACCTAATTTTTGAAAGTTCTCCCAGGACTATTTTGTAGAATATTACAAGAATTCACCTTAGACTTTGCCTTTGATGAATATTTCACCAACTCAACACACTTAAATTTCTCACTGGGTGTCTCAATATACATGAGTCATAGATTTGGCAAAGATATTGTTTCAAAAGAACTAATCATCTCAATCTATTAGTCAAATCACTTTTTTTGAGTAATTCAGGCTTTTTTCTTAAAACTATTTCATCTCTTCTTTTTTCTCCTTTTATCCTTGTACACAGTTAAATCTAGATCATGTTTTTGTCCTCAAATTTATGATGTATATCACATTTGCTCTTTTATACAGGCATCCGCTGGCTTATTTTCTTTGCATACAGTAGTTGCTCAACAACAATTTCATCCATTCAGTGAACATTTTGAGTAACTATGATGGGCTATGCAAGGTACTACTTACCGATACTACCACAATGAACACAGTCCAAGAACTATGCAGCCGATATAATGTTGGGTCAAGAAGTTTAAATTAGTGATGTGAGTTTTTCAGGGTTTTTTGCCATTACTATTTTCAGATGGTTCATTGCAATAGTTTCCTCATACATATTCCACCTAATTGATATCATATGTTACAATTAACATTATGTTACGAAATATATTTTGTTTACTTTTGCACAAATTATCCAATCACTCTTTAGCCCTATCATTCTTTATAGGTCTACAGAAACTATATTCTACTCATTGTCTTTTTTATGAGAACCTTTATTTTCTGTCTTCCTTAATTTCATCAGGTTGTTTCCTGAATATTCAATAACTCTTTATCATAAAATACAGTAAATTGTAAAAATGAAAATACTTTAAAAATATCCAGTATGAGAGGCTCCAGACTATGAGCTTTTTCACTTTTTTATTTTTTTATTGTTTATTTTTTATTTCTTTTATTTTTATAGTTTTCAACTATAATCTCTTCAAATATTTTCTCAGTCCCTTTTTTTTCTCTTCCTCTGGGACCCCTATAATTCGAATGTTGGTGCGTTTAATATTGACCCAGAGTTCTCTGAGATTGTCCTCAATTCTTTTCATTCTTTTTCCTTTATTCTGCTGTGCTGTAATTATTTCCACTATTTTATCTTCCAGGTCACTTATCCGTTCTTGTGCCTCAGTTATTCTGCTATTGATTCTTTGTAGAGAATTTTTAATTTCATTCATTGTGTTGTTCATCATTGTTTCTTTGCTCTTTAGTTCTTCTAGGTTCTTGTTAAATGTTTCTTGTATTTTCTCCATTCTATTTCCAAGATTTTGGATCACCTTTACTATCATTACTCTGAATTCTTTTTCAGGTAGACTGCCTACTTCCTCTTCATTTGTTTGGTCTGGTGGGTTTTTACCTTGCTCCTTCATCTGCTGTGTATTTCTCTGTCTTCTCCTTTTGCTTAACTTACTGTACTTGGCGTCTCCTTTTTGCAGGCTGCGGGTTCATAGTTCCCATTGTTTTTGGTGTCTGCCCCCAGTGGCTAATGTTGGTTCAGTGCCTTGTGTAGGCTTCCTGGTGGAGGGGACTAGTGCCTGTGTTCTGGTGGATGAGGCTGGATCTTGTCTTTCTGGTGGGCCGGACCACATCCAGTGATGTATTTTGGGGTGTCTGTGATCTTATTATGATTTTAGGCAGCCTCTCTACTAATGGGTGGGATTGTGTTCCTGTCTTGCTAGTTGTTTGGCATAGAGTGTCCAGCACTGTAGCTTGCTGGTCGTTGAGTAGAGTTGGGTCTTAGCATTGAGATAGAGATCTCTGGAAGAGCTTTTGCCGTTTGATATTACGTGGAGCTGGGAGGTCTCTGGTGAACCAGTGTCCTGAACTCGGCTCTCCCACCTCAGAGGCACAGGCCTGACACCTGGCCAAAGCTCCATGACCCTGTCAGCCACACAGCTCAGAAGAAAAGGGAGAAAAAAAAAAGAAAGAAAGAAAGAAAAAATAAATAAATAAAATAATGTTATTAACAGAGAAAAAAATTATTAAAAATAAATTAAAAAGTAATAAAAGAAGGAAAGAAAGAAAGAAGAGAGCCACCAAACCAAAAAACAAATCCACCAATGATAACAAGCGCTAAAAACTATACTTAAAAAAAAAACGGACAGACAGAACCCTAGGACAAATGGTAAAAGCAAAGCTATACAGACAAAATCGCACAAAGAAGCACACACATACACACTCACAAAAAGGGAAAAAGGAAAAAAATATATATATATAAAGCAAGAGAGCAACCAAATCAGTAAACAAATCTACCAATGATAATAAGCTCTAAGTACTAAACTAAGATAAACATAAAACCAGAAACAAATTAGATGCAGAAAGCAAACCCCAAGTCTACAGTTGCTCCCAAAGTCCACCTCCTCAATTTGGGATGATTCGTTGTCTATTCAGGTATTCCACAGATGCAGGTACATCAAGTTGATTGTGGAGATTTAATTCACTGCTCTTGAGGCTGCTGGGAGAGATTTCCCTTTCTCTTCTTTGTTCGCACAGCTCCCGGGGTTCAGCTTTGGATTTGGACCCGCCTCTGCGTGTAGGTTGCCTGAGGGCATCTGTTCTTCGCTCAGACAGGACAGGGTTAAAGGAGCAGCTGCTTCGGGGCTCTGGCTCACTCAGGCCGGGGGGAGGGAGGGGTACGGATGCGGGGCGAGCCTGCAGCGGCAGAGGCCGGCGTGACGTTGCACCAGCCTGAGGCGCGCCATGTGTACTCCCAGGGAAGTTGTCCCTGGATCACGGGACCCTGGCGGTGGCGGCTGCACAGGCTCCCGGGAGGGGCGGTGTGGAGAGTGACCTGTGTTTGCCCACAGGCTTCTTGGTGGCGGCAGCAGCAGCCTTAGCGTCCCATGCCCGTCTCTGGAGCTCCTTTAAGGGGCGCTGTTAATCTCCTCTCCTCGCGCACCAGGAAACAAGGAGGTAAGAAAAAGTCTCCTGCCTCTTCGGCAGCTCCAGACCTTTTCCTGGACTCCCTCCCGGCTAGTTGTGGTGCGCTAGCCCCTTCAGCCTGTGTTCACGCCGCCAACCCCAGTCCTCTCCCTGGGATCCGACCTCCGAAGCCCGAGCCTCAGCTCCCAGCCCCCGCCTGCCCTGGCGGGTGAGCAGACAAGCCTCTTGGGCTGGTGAGTGCTGGTTGGCTCCGATCCTGTCTGGGGGAACCTCTCTGCTTCGCTTTTTTATTTTTAAGTTCACTCTTCTTATAATTTTCTCAGATTTTTTTTACTACTAATTTATTCAAGTTATCTATTTAAACTGTCATATTCCACTAAAAGATAGTCATCCTCAGGGTGAAAATACTGTAATCTCACACATATACACACATTAAATTCTTGGTGATCAATAAGACTGGTCAATTTAAATTAAACAAGGTATAATCTACTAATTGTCCATGATTTATAGTGCAAAGGTCTGATATTCTTTAATAACAGTCTTATAACCCTATTGTATTTGACACTGTTTTTATTGTCCTTATAAAATTTCCATAATCATATAATGTAAAGCTATATATATATATATATATATATATATATATATATATATATATATATATATATATATATCAATACATATAACAATTCTTATGCATGATGCCTTTTTTTAATGGAAAGCATGAAAAAATTATTTTTGTACTTCTTGGAGTGTTACTCCTTTAAAGATTAGCATCAAATATGATTCCTTCTAAAATGTAAGTGATACCATGGATTATTGGAATCCTTTGAGCTCTCAAAACCTAGTTCAAAAATCATCTGGTGGTTTTTGTGAAACATCAACCGTACATTTGATAATGTTCTTTCTTGTTATGTCTAAAAAAGGTCTGCTTCTACTCATAGCGATATCCTAGTGTATTTCCAAGTCTCATAAAATAGCAAGATGAAATAGGACATTGGCATCTTTATAATAGTTAGAGGAAGACAATTCATGGTGAGTGTATTTGAAAATTTGAGGGAATCAAGGCTGTCTTTTTAAAATAACCCTGTTTCTGGCAGCAAATCCATAAAAGTGACATTTTTTGTGCCCAGTGTTGTGGCTTCTTGACCTTTAAATTCCAACGTTAGAAATGTGTATCAATAAATCTTAGTAATGTCTTCAATTAAAATCACTATGTCCTTATTATACTGACAAGAGAACTACCATAAACAGTTTGCCATAAAAGCAGTCTGAATGAATGGAAACATTCTGCTTTATGCTTAATGTGATCATTTGTGCCAGAAGTTATTGAAAGTCAAGTTAACTGCTCAAATCAAGTTAGAAAACAGATATACTGTACAAAGATGCAAACTTGATGGGATTCCAAAGTATACCTTTGCCAAGATATACAGTGAAATTTTATTTAGTTTTTCAGAGTTAATAGTAAATAAATATACAATTATCAGGCCAATAATGCACATATTTATGAAATAATCAACTCAAAATTCTTGTTTTAGATACTGCTAAGGTGAATCCATTTATTCAACAAACATATAATTAATTCCAACTATTTGACCAGCAATGTACTGATTTGGTAGAGATAAAGATGAATAAACCAGTCTCACTACTTTAATTAAGAAATTCATGGATCCTAAACTATTTTGTCAACTATCATAATACAATATGATAGGCGTTGTATAGATACAGTTTTTAAGTTACGGTGGGATCACAGAGGAAGAAGGGATTTTGTCAATTTGTAGTGGTACAAGGAGGTAGAGGAAATGACTCAGAGAAGACACTGAAAAACAAAAAGTATTTCAAGAAACCCAGGGTAAAGGGAGTATGTGAGGATACACAAGGAGTATGTGGAGGACATGCATATCAGAATATGATACGTTCCTAGGAAACTACAAGTGGTATAGAAGGCTGTGATAAAGTGGCAGGACGGGGCTTCCCTGGTGGCGCAGTGGTTGAGAATCTGCCTGCCAATGCAGGGCACACGGGTTCGAGCCCTGGTCTGGGAAGATCCCACATGCCGCGGAGCACCTAGGCCCGTGAGCCACAACTACTGAGCCTGCGCGTCTGGAGCCTGTGCTCCGCAACAAGAGAGGCCGCGATAATGAGAGGCCCGTGCACCGCGATGAAGAGTGGCCCGTACTTGCCGCAACTAGAGAAAGCCCTCGCACAGAAACGAAGACCCAACATAGCAATCAATCAATCAATCAATAAAAAAATAAATAAATCTTAAAAAAAAAAAAAAAGTGGCAGGACATTAGGTTGAATGAACCGACTGGTTTTTGATATTGGTCTGCTGGGTAATATCTTATAATATTGATAGATTTTACAGGAAACTATCCACAGAATCTAAAGAGCATGGATTTTGAAGTCACACAGACTAGAAACTCTGCCTAGCATTAAAAGACGTATGACCTAGTGGTTAAAATTCAGGGCTTTTGAGCCAAACTTCCTGGGTTCAAATCTGGACTCTACCATTTCCTGGAAGTCTAGAATTGCTTATGTTAGAAATGATACCTGCTTGCTGAACATACAATACTTCTCCTTCCCCATCTAACAAACTGGGATATTAATAAAAGCCTGGTGGATGACTGTTTTATTGTTCCCTGTGATTCACTCCCTTTTCTGTGTGAGAAGATAATAGAGTCTTATCCACAGTCAGGGAACCTTCAGAGTCAATGGGATGTAAACAAATGTCACTTTTCATCATATCCAAGCAGAAGCTTTAGGAGCCATTGCTTATTTCCAGTTGTCCTATTTCCCTCTACACTGAGCATAATAGCTCTTCTTTCTTCTAAAATCTGGAAAAAAGACTTGTAGTTCAAAGGTAGAGTCACTGCGATTCCACAACTGACAGGTAACCTGAGGGGAAAAGACTGACCCCAAAAGTCAAGGAAAAGTGAAGCTCTTAATGATATTAGTCAGTCACCTTACATTTTACAAATTTTCATTGACCATAGGTGTTGCCCTTAGATAAACTGGCTTGGAGCCTTATTCGTCATTTTGTTTTCACTTTGGCTATTATACTTATCAGATCTGTTCAAATGCATGTTTCAATTACTCATCTGGTTTTTCCTGGTTAACCTTCCTGTTTCTGCTTTTAGAAATATTAGAAAGACTCTCTGTCTTCCTCCTAATATTTTGGCAAAATAATAGAGATCTTGGGAAGTGTCTGAGAAATATTATTTATATGATCCCAAGCAAGACCAGTACTGTGCATTAAGTGCAAGATTAATGAGTGGGTAAAATGGTATATTATTGCGAAGTTTGTGACTGCTTCTAGGTCACATAAAATGAATTAATATGTTAATATAAACTATCTCAGAAAGTCAAAGTATAATCACCTGAAAAAAATAAGCAAGAATATAATTACAGCTATTTTAATCATATTATAATATGCACATAAGAAAGCATGCTACATTTTAGCTAAAAAATATAGAGATAAGATTTGCATATTAAAATACTTTATTATGATTATGCAAATCAAATACCATTTAAAACTTCTTCAGCATAATGAAGAGAATAATGTTGCTTTGCTTTTTAAATATATACTTAAATAATGAAATTCACATCACATTTTTTGGACTCCACTTCAGATTCTTTGATGTCTAAAATACAGTTCACTTTCTTATGAAAATGAAACGACTTCCTTGCCTGGTATCATGTGCTGAGTATTAAGATGCTTACCCATTCACAAGCGGTTGTGCAAATTCAAATTTGATTCAGGAGAAATACTGCCCAACGGTTTATTTATACATAATGAAATGGATTCTTAATATATAACTACATCTTATACTGCCAATAGGTATCTTCATCAGTAAAGTTTAGTAGCACAATCAAAAGTTCAGTGCTCAAATTACAAAAGACTGTATCTGTACCATCACTGTTGGATTTCAAAGCTATTGGGTTTTTCCCAGAATTCTCTGACAGGATCCAGAAATTGCAAAGCTGACAGAAGTTTTCAGAAGAGCCATCTTCCAATGTATGGTAATTATATTAGCAAGAGTCTTAACCTTTACTGAAACAAGTTTAAGTAAACTGATGTGATTTAGTGTGAAATAATAATCCATTAAACTCAGGACTTGTTATCAATATTATTTGAGGATATCTCTGTTAAGAAGCTGAAATACGTATTTCCCAAAACACATTTAAAAGTTATCTCTAGTAATATGAAAAATGGGAAAAAGATCCTTAAAGTTTTATTCTTTGACTAAAAGGAATGGTGTCAGTTTATTATATCCCATTTTCTTTTTTAAATTTTAAAGGGATTTTATAGTATCATTATATAGCATGCATTGAACATGACAAACTGCTACATGTGCTACATTTTTCAAGCAATACTAAAAAGCACTGAATTGTTTAAGAAATCAGTTTTGTCTTCATGGATTATTAACTCAATTATTGGAAGTACTATACAGTAGGAAATGGTATTTAGGAATACTGTAAACCTTTGCCTCTTCACTTTTTTAGGATTATCAGAAATGCCATGCCAACAACTTTGTGTATATGTGATACAGAGAGTATTGTTAATAGACAATTATACATTACTTAAATATGAATTATAATAATAATGGTGGCTTCTAGTTCTCTATAACTGAAACTAAAAATTCTCAATTTTTTAAAATCAATATTAAGCTACCTTGACGGAAAAGATCACCCGTTTATTAACATCCTGATAATATCCAAAACAGTTCCACAAATTGATTTGCTAGCAATGACTTCCCAAAGTAGTCTGATGGAATTGAAAGAGAATTAAAATGAATGAAGGAAGAGGTGAACTATCTGTGTTTAATCTCCAGTTTCATCAGAAAGCGATTAACTAGATGACTTTGGGTCCAAAAGAATTAATTATACTCAGTCTCCAGTATAATTAACAACACTATGGCCATCTCCCAAAATATTCATTAAACAGTCAGGAACAATATGAAATTCAAATTAAAATTGAAAAAGAGATTAAATAGAAGTAGTCATCTCTAAAAAGAATCATACTACATCTGAGATGAAATCATTTGAGCAATACAAAATATGGAAATACATTTTGTGTTACATTTAATTATCATTAATTCTAGCACTGTAAGCTGGCAGCTATTTTAGGCTCATTACAAGGACTAAAATGGGCTAGAATGTTAATATGAATCTATCCTCATTGGAATAATGGGAATATGCTTCAAAGTTAAAGAAAGTTTAAAAATAAAGTTCAGGGTTTCAGTAATTCCTTACATTTTCAATTATAAATATGCATTATACATAACCTGCTGATAATACATTGATTACAGTATAGTAACAAAAAACTCCAGCAACGTTTTCTTATCATAATATTTTTAAAATAAATGTGTATGTTCACTCACTGTGTTTTTCTAAAAACAATTTTTGCTTTTGTGTTTGTGGATTTAAATTAAATCTCATGGTATAAAATCCTTATTGTTTAATGAGTCGAATTTAAAGTATGCATCCAAACTTCTGGAGAAACATTATTGGCTTATTTTGTAAAATTATAGACTATTATAATATTTGAGCCTTGCTATTTATTATTTCCTTATCTGGTTGCAGGCATACTATTTTTTCAGATAAACATCGCAACCATAAGGATGACACATGCATATGTGAAGTCAAACGTGCATTAAGTGGCAAGATACTTCAATCGCAGCCAGAGCTAGTCAGATAGTATGTAGTTAAAATGTAAAATTTCAATATATGGAAAATATTAGTGTAACATATATTAAAATATGATATCATGTTTGTCTCTGTTACCAGGAATCAGGTTTCAACTGTCCAAGTTGGTAGTATGGAAGTAACTGTTCAGGAAAAATAATCATACATGTTTATAGGAAAATATCTTTCATATATATGAAAAGTATACATGGTGTGATAATTAACAAAACATTTTAAAATATATTGTTGTCTTACTTTTACAAAAACTTAAATCATGCTCTCCTCCAAGGCATAACCAAAGTTAGGTTTTGCAGTTTGAAAGCTGCAGTTTTGAAATGTATGTGTGCGTGTAATTTGTATAAACCTTATGAAATCCTTTTTAAATGTCCATTAACTTCATTTTTATTATTTTTAAAATAAATTTATTTATTTTTGGCTGCGTTGGGTCTTCGTTGCTGTGCGCAGGCTTTCTCTAGTTGCGGTGAGCAGGGGCTACTCTTCGTTGCAGTGCACGGGCTTCTCATCGTGGTGGCTTCTCTTGTTGTGGAGCACGGGCTCTAAGCATGTGGGCTTCAGTAGTTGTGGCACGTGGGCTCAGTAGTTGTGGCGCACGGGCTTAGTTGCCCTGCAGCATGTGGGATCTTCCTGGACCAGGGCTCGAACCCATGTCCCCTGCATTGGCAGGAGGATTCTTAACCACTGCACCACCAGGAAGTCCCTAACTTCATTTTTAAATCCAATACACGTATGAAAGATTCTCAAATAGATTACTTTTTTTTTTTTTAAAGTGAGAACAAAATCTTAAAATGATTATTTTTAAAAACTGAGGCAAACTGGAATTTGCCTTAGAAAGGACGACTGATATAGTGTAATTAGTCCACATAATTGGCAGTATTGTGGCACATATATACAATGGAATATTACTCCGCCATAAAAAGAAACGAAATGGAGTTATTTGTAGTGAGGTGGATGGAATTAAGAGTCTGTCATACAGAGTGAAGTAAGTCAGAAAGAGAAAAACAAATACAGTATGCTAACACATACATATGGAATCTAAGGAAAAAAAAAAAGGTCATGAAGAACCTAGTGGCAAGACGGGAATAAAGACACAGACCTACTAGAGAATGGACTTGAGGATATGGGGAGGGGGAAGGGTAAGATGTGACAAAGTGAGAGAGTGGCATGGACATATATACACTACCAAACGTAAAATAGATAGCTAGTGGGAAGCAACCACATAGCACAGGGAGATCAGCTCTGTGTTTTGTGACCACTTAGAGAGGTGGGATAGGGAGGGTGGGAGGGAGGGAGATGCAAGAGGGAAGAGATATGGGAACATATGTATATGTATAACTGATTCACTTTGTTAAAAAGCAGAAACTAACACACCATTGTAAAGCAATTATACTCCAATAAAGATGTTTAAAAAAAAACCATAATTAACTTCTTCAAGTAGAAATGTGGGAAGAGGAATGTAAATATAAAAACACTTTGATGGACCTTGGATTCACCTGTGTTCTAAGCAGTGTCAGTGTATTTTAGAGTTTATTTAGCAAACTTCTAAGCTGTTTGTTTTCTGAGCAATAAAGGAAAAAATTAAGCTATTCCTCAGGTCACTAGAAACACGTCTTCAAACACAGCTGAAATTTGAATTTCAGATAAAGGGGAAATCATCTGAAATGAGGTTGGCTTAAAAATATTACAGAAAAACTGAAGAATTTCAAAATTGGGGGTTTTAAAGCAAAGCATTACACAAAATATAGGACTAAAATTAGTTGTTAGTTTTGAAACATCAAGAACATGTGAGATAGACATAAGAAGTAGTCTAAGCAAACAGACTACCTAGAATAATGTACAGTTATTAAACTAAACTGAGTATTTGGTAAAAAGAAAAAAGAAATCTGTAAAAAAGTGGAAATTAAATAAGTCTATAGACGGGAAGAGGAAAGATACACTGAAGCTAATCCAATACTCTGAAAAGAAGAAAATGAGAGACCCGGTCTTAAATTTCAGCCCTTACATCATGTTTTATGTTGGGTTCTAAAGTGGACTCAGAGATTCCATTAATTCTTCAAAGCAAAGGTTTATTTTTCTCTCAAAGTATTGATTAGCCAGGCTTAAGAATATCATACCCTGTTTCAAACAGGGCAGATGGAGCATTAGTGTACTTTTCAGATAGAATCATAAAAATATTGTCTTATTCGTGTATATATATATATACATACACATATTATATTTATTATATATATGTATATACATATATATAATAAAAACATTTGTTTGTTTTGCTTTTTTAAAAGAACACCCCAAAGGAACCTAACCTTAAAGTGTTTCTTGAAGATATATGGAAAAATATATGGGAAATGATGTCATTTTATATCTCCATTTTTTATACCCTAAGACCCAGCTATCATACCAATCCAAGGGCACTGAGCATATATGGTCCTATTTTTGAAAATAAACCATATGTGCCTGAATGAAGAATGTAATGAAGAATGCACATTTTCATCTAGTAGTTGGTGGCTAAATGCATCCGCTGGCACCAGCCACTGTTGCCAGGGAAATTGTTAAAATTTTAATTTAAGAATTGATTTCCACATGAGACAAATTTATTATGCTGTTGAGTTGGCTGAATTCTCAATTTTTAAAATTTTAACCAGAGTTATATTAAGTATTAAGTCACATAGTAGCTGAAGTTGTAAAATATATAAAATATGTAATTGCAGTTCCTTTATATAAAAATACTATACACTTTTTAATCATACACATATACAAATACATGCTTTACTGTGCATTGAAATTAGAAGAAATTTTGTAAGATCTTGTCAACATTGAAATGGTCATTTTTTACTATGGTGCAGTTTCTGAATAGATCTGCTTTTGATCAAGCCTAGAATTAGCAAGTGATAGCCAAGTGAGGATAAACATAATTTTAACAGCATAAAATCAGTGAAAGATACATTCTGAAGAATAAAAGCAAGTTAACAAGTTTCTTATTATACTGTGCAAAGGAACGACTAAATTGATTTAACTAGTAAGAATTTCTAAACAGCTTTGAGTGCTATTAAGCAGCGATTCCTCAGGAACCTATGTTACAAAACTATGAAATAGCTTCTTTGTGTCATACTTTACAGATTCCACTTTAAGTCTGACTGAGTCCTTCCTTAGACTGCCAAATTATGGTACATAAATAATTCTTATTTCTAAAAGTAATTTATGGAAGGATACCATATATTTGCTTTAGTAATTAGGAAACAAGTTTAAAGTTTATCAAGTAAAACGTTGAAAAAAAACTTGTGAGATAATCATCAAAACATCAATACAAATGTAATACAGATATGTGAAAATTACTATAAATTGAACTCTGGGCCTAATAGTCAGAAAATTATGAACAATTAAGTAAGGCGTTGTCTGAATTGTGGTAAGTGAATCTGAGTCAAATACCCAAATATCAGAATCAGAGCATCAGTTTATTGTACGGGGGAAGCAGATATTACAAACTAAAAGAAAAGCTAGTAGAAAGCAGAACATTATAGATCTAGAGGAGCACAAGCTGAGGGTCAAAAGAAATCTGCAGTTCAATCTACAGTTGCTCTATCAACTGGGTTTTATCTTTGTAAAGTCAACCCACATCTCCTAATAGGAAGTGACAACAGCAGGCAGCCATTTCCCAGTCCCTAAATGAGTGACTCATGTTGTCAGCACACCACAAATATCATCACGATACAGTGTCAGCAGCTTTCCTTCCAGTATCCTCAACATCTCATAGACTCAGCATATACTGAGCTGGCTCATAAAACTTTGGGGGAATCAAACCACTCTCTCCTCTTAGAAACAACAGGGTGGACTTTGTGCTATGTAACAATAGCAAGTACAACATCAAATTCAAGAAGACATTTTCATTCGCATTTGAATTCCAGTTTAACAACTACTCTGTTGTTCTAAATTGACCTTCACCTCTAAGTGTTTGTTGAATTTTTTGCTCAAGAAGTATTTCCTCTCATGATACTTGAGACATTAAGTATCTAACAATGTTGTTCAAGACATGGCATAATGTACATCAGGGGTCAGTAAGCTACAACTGATGGGCCTAATTTTTTAAATAAAGTTTTATTGGAACACAGTCATGTCCATTTGTTTACATATTGCTCTGGCCATGTTCCTGCTAAAATGGTGAAGTTGAGTGTTTACGACAGAGATTGCTGGGCCTCAAAGGTGGAACTATTTACTAACTGAGTCCTAGGAGAAAAAGTTTGCCAACTTTTAGCATAGAGGAAGAAAAGTTACATTTAGAATCCAGAATCTTGAAAGGAATTCATCTTCACCTATTTCATAAGATACTTCACTTCACAAAGCTTTAGTAAGAACACATATAGAAAAATAAAAAACATTTCTGTATCTCTCTCAAATAGAGATGAATGTTGAAAATTACTTGTAAAATATAAAACATTATATATTCAAGGTTTTACAATATATACTGGGGGATATATATATATATATATATATTTTGCTTTGATTTCCTATTGATCATCCAACAAATAATCATTGAGCACGTCAGATATTCTATTAGCTACTAGACATACAGTAGCAAGTAAGATAGGAAGACTTTCTGATCTTAAGGCATTCAAAATCTTGAATATCCTAAGATGATTTAGCATAGGCTAAATAAAGAGTTTAGATTAAAAAGTACTTAAAAAAGACTTTCAGATGTGCCAATTTTCCCCCTAACAATGTTCCATTACCTCCCCAAATAGATTCTTTGGTGCACACTGATATACCGTTCTTCTCCTTATTATTACTTTTAAATAAATCCGGGTTGTTTCATGTGAATTAAATATAAAACTGACATTTACTAGAACGTTTTGACAAAAGCTCTTGATTATCAATTGTATGATACTGTAAGAACTTTCATTCTTTAAGAAAAATAATATGAAGATATAGAAACTATCCTGCTTACAAAAGAAAATCTATATTGAATCACTATGTTGCACTCTTGAAACTAATATAATATTATAAATCAACTATACTTCAATAAAAAGTTCATAATATATTTGATAGCAACTAGTTGATTATCCTCAAATATGATATTAAAATATCGAATCTTTGGATTGTGACAGCAGTCTCAGAGACAGTGTTCAGAATACAAAGTGAAGCTATAAAAAGTATTTTTTGGGCTTCCCTGGTGGCGCAGTGGTTGAGAATCTGCCTGCCAATGCAGGGGACACGGGTTCGAGCCCTGGTCTGGGAAGATCCCACATGCCGCGAAGCAACTAGGCCCGTGAGCCACAACTACTGAGCCTGCGCATCTGGAGCCTGTGCTCCGCAAAAAGAGAGGCCGCGATAGTGAGAGGCCCGCGCACCGCGATGAAGAGAGGCCCCCGCTTGCCACAACTGGAGAAAGCCCTCGCACAGAAACGAAGACCCAACACAGCCAAAAAATAAACAAATAAATAAACAATAAAAGTGTTTTCTTAAAAAAAAAGTATTTTTTTCCTTAAAGGGAATGCAGTGCCACACTATACAACTCCATGAAATATGAAAATAATATACATCTAATGAGAAAGCATTCCCTTCTATGTTTACTTATTTTTTGGAACACTTGAAAACATAGAAAATTATGAAAAAAGAACATGAACTTTTTCTGTTCCAGAATCCCAGTCGGGTACACATGACATTTAGTTGTTATATCTCCTGAGGCTCTTTTTGGCTGTTGCAGTTTTTCAGACTTTTGTTTGTGATGACCTTGACAGTTTGGGGGAGGAATGGTCAAGTATTTTGTAGAATGTCTTATTACTAGGATTTGTCTCATGTTTTTCCATAGTTAGACTGGGCTTATAAATTTGGGGGAGGAAGACCATAAAGGTAGCATGCTATTTTCATTACATCATATCAAAGGTACATAGTATCAACCTTACCTGGCTGAGGAAGAGTTTGTCATGTTTCTCCACTGTAAAGTTACTGTTTTCTCTTCCCCTGTTCCATAGTGTACCCTCTGGAAGGAAATCACTATATACAGCCCACCCTTAAGGAGTGGAGCGTTGCCCTACCTCTGCTTGAGGTGTAACATTTATATAAACTATTTGGAGTTCTTTTGCATACGAGATTTTTCTATTCATTATTTTTGTGTTCAATCATTTACACTCATTAGTATGGACTGATGGATTTTTTTTTAATACTTTCATTTATAATTTAGTAATACTTCACCTTTTTGGTCAAATTATTCCAGCATTTGCCATTGAGAGCCCTTTCAGTTGGCCCTAAGTCCCCCATCAATTTTTTTTGTTAATTTTATTTATTTATTTATTTATTTTTGGCCGTGTGGGGTCTTCGCTTCTGTGCGAGGGCTTTCTCTAGTTGCGGCGAGCGGGGGCCACTCTTCATCGCGGTGCGCGGGCCTCTCACTATCGCGGCCTCTCTTGTTGCGGAGCACAGGCTCCAGACGCGCAGGCTCAGTAGTTGTGGCTCACGGGCCTAGTTGCTCCGCGGCATGTGGGATCTTCCCAGACCAGGGCTCGAACCCGTGTCCCCTGCATTGGCAGGCAGATTCTCAACCACTGCGCCACCAGGGAAGCCCCCCCCCATCAATTTTTGTCTTTCATTTTTGGACTTTAGGGAACTTTAAGATACTCCAGGCTTACCTTGTATATGTCCCTCTTATGTCTCAGAATCAACCATTTCTTCAAGGAAACTTTTTCCTTTTTTTTGAGAATGGTATTAGAAACCAAGATCTGGGAGCAAAATGTGTTCGTTGTTACTGTGGTATGATTTCTTTTATTTCTTTTGTTGTTACTGGGGTTTTATTTCTTCAAGACTCAGTATATTACCGATCTTCCAGGAACACTTATTTGTCACTTCCTTTGTTTTCCCATCAAAATCTCTGAATATATAAGAGGACATTAAAGTATATTGTAATCATCAATTTACCTCTCTGGCTGTGAGAGGGTTGGGCATTAAGTCCAGAACCATAACACAAATAGGCAATCAGCATGGAGACAGAACAAAACAAGAAGAGGAAATTCAGTTAATGAGGTTGCCAGGTAGGTCTTAGTGAAAAAATTTAACAAATAAGAAATATAATCACGAAGGATCATGAACATTTTTCTGCTGTAGAGGACATGACACTTGAAATTTGAAAGATTAAAAAAATCTTGTCTGGGAGACGAAGAGGGTAAGTACACTTATAATGAAAGAAACTGTATTTGAAAACACATAAAGCCTTGGAATTCCTAGTTTATTGAGCATATAACCTTTTTTTTTGTATGGGGAAATTAGAGATGTATTTTATTATTAAAATAACAAATCAATAATAATAACAACAAAATATGAGGGCAGAATTCAGACTTCTTGGTTGGACTTTCAGACAAGAAATTTCCAAGTATCGTTGTAATCGTATCAGACAATCTTTTTAGTATTGTACCTTAATTTCAATTATTTGTTAAATAACAATGATCTTTAAGTCACTTAATGCAATCTTTAAATACAAATAAAAGACATAAAACACCAGAAGTGCTTATTTGTGTTCATGCCATATGACTATTAATTTTCTTTTAAATTCTGTACCACTTGATAAGAAGAAAGACTGTATTGAATTTTTAAGATACACATGTAGAAATTTATATTCTGAAATAACCTCAGTGGGAAGATTACAGATTGTTAGTAAAAAGTAAGAGATATAGCTATTTGTTTGGCTTTTAAAAAAGATTAATTTTGAAGGTTAAAAAGATAATTCCATCATAGTTATCCTCAGTCAATTTTTATCACTCATTGCATGAATTATGTCATCACTGTAGAAGGGCCTGCATTAAGGCAGAAGTGTTATTGACTAAAGTTCAACAATTTTGATTCAATTTATACAACTGGTCTCAGCCTGAAAAACAAATAATAAACTCAGCATGGGAAAAAAAGAAACAAACAAAAAAAAAACTAAACAGTTCATCATTTCTAATACCATTTATGAAATTTTTGTGAATTATCTGAAAATTTCTGAGTGAAATTTGTTACTTTACCATGTATGAAAAATTCTGGATGGTATCTTAAAGGAAGAATTAATAAAATTGTACATTGAAATCATTTATAAAAGTTAAAATGGAAAACTGACGAGAAAATTTGGGACAGTGCTTTTATGTTTCATCAGCCTAGCAATAGACCTCAGATCAGGATCAGTCATATTTTTACTCTTCAGTGTATCTGCTTAATATGTCAGTGGGCAAAGTGAGTAAGGTCCATATTTTTTAAACTTTCCTGTATAGGATATTATTGTCTCAAAAATCCTCCAAAGCCACTACCACATGTGATTTCATGAACAGTGATATTAACACTCAGAGCTGGTGCTTTTGACGCATAAGTTTGGTCATTAGCAATTCATGGGGCTAAAGTATACTGGAAACTGGATGCAATGTTTAGCAAAACCATGTGAAAAAGGAGGGAGCACAGTGGAACTGAGAGTGGTTTGACCACTGGAAAAAATAAATCTGGTCAAACATTCCGGGTGTATTGCAGATAGAAAATTATGCTGTGATGGGAAATTGAGTGTTGTGCTTTTTCAGCATTGACTCTAGCATTAGACAGCCCCGTATCTGACACCCAGCCTTGCCATTCCCTACGTCTAGAAACATGGAAATTCTACTTAACCTGCCCCAACACATTCATTTGTAAAACAGAGGTGCAAGGTCTCATGTCATAGCTTTCTAGTAAATGGCATAACAGATGGAAAAGACTTGGCACAGTGCCTGGGACACAGGAGAGTTAACAAATGTGTAATATATCAGTAATCACGTTTTATTTAATTTCTCTACTTTTATATAAATACAGCAAAGAGTGAGGGATGAATAAAGGCTTAAAATCTATGTTTCTCAAGCACATACAGGTTTAGAGGCACGTGCTTTTGATTAGCTGATAAGAAAACTTATATAGAGTAGTAAGTAGCTACTTAGTCTAAGAGAGTCTGTGATTTAGGGAAGATAGTTTACCGTTTTTAAAGAGGATAAATTAAACTTTGGATCTTTCTATCAAAGACTGTCCTTGAAAAACTCATCAAGGTAAGTAGTTTTGCAAGGAATAAAGTCAGAGCCTGAATTACAGTGATTTTGTGACCAATGATGCATTTTCTGAAGGCTCTTATTACCTCCTAATTATATATTTAATACCAGTTGCAAAAACGTACTGAGAAAGGGGTATGTGATCTTTAAATAGTAATACTATATCATTCCCAAATTAAAACCTGTTTAGAAGGCAAATGATGTTATGCAAATTAACATCAAATAACTTTGACATATTTGTGTATTAACTGACACATTGATTTTATTATATTTGCAGGTCTATAAAATATCTATATTCAAAAGTATTTAAAATAATATTAAATAACATCTGTTTGCATTAAAGAAAAATAAATTAAACCCTTAATCTCTTCAAAGATTCATTTTATTGTTACCAAATTTAAAGTTATTACAACTTCAATTAAACCTTCCTATAGATCATAATATTTTTAATTGAGAAAATACTCTCTTAGAGCCAATTGGAATTTTCTAAAATTCACCCACTTCCACTAAGATAGTAAATAAAAAGCAATATCAAAACCTAGAAGGAATGGTAGAAATCATTCCCACCCTTAAAGACCTATGGAAGGCAGGGGTGGTACCCATTGTACAGGCTTGCTAGTAAATGACATAATACATAGAAAACAGTTGGCATAGGGCCTGATCCATAATAAGACTAAATAAATGTTAAGTATATTAATACTATTTTTCTATTTGATTTCTCTGATTGTATAAAATTCCAACCAATGGTTGATTTCAGGTCTATAATATCACCAGTAAATTCACCGCAAAGCCAATATGTCTGCAAAGGGGACAGTGAGTGTAGCTCCATAAACACAACCAAGATGTAGCCTCACTTGCAGGTGCTATGCTGCGGTATCTTTGTAATGGTATGTTCACTAGAGAAAATTAACATAGTCTTGGGTATAAAATTCTATGCAACCATCTCCATAACTTTATCCTTTGTAGATTTAAAGAACTATGTTTCCAAAAGGAAAAAAAATAAAATAAAATTTCCAAAGGGAAAAAAAATACACAGAAAGAAATCCATTGAAATGTATGCTTAAAAATACAAGTTCAGTATCCCAAGAAAGATTTGAACAGCTTATTCCATCTTGTTCACATCCTCATATATGTTCTTAGAGTTTCTCCTCATATCCATTCTCTAGTGTCCATTCTAGAATCTCCACCCTCTTAACAAACACCTCTCCTTGTCTCAGTGGCTTAACTGGTGGTGTGACCCTGAACCTCACGTTAGGTCATTCCCAGGCCAAGATTATTGCACTTGTCCTTTACTATCAAAGTTGACAACTGAGTATCAAGAACATCCAAGTGAACCAAAATGGTACCAAACATATTCTTCCCTTTCTCCAATGTGTAACTGCAGCCCTATCTCTAATTAACAAAGAGTATCAGGTAACCCTCCCAAGACAATGCTTCACCTTCCTGCCTGTTAGTCCATTGGCACAAGTTGTCCGAAGTGTTCAATGGTCACCTGTATCTTATGATGAGAATGACATAGTTACAATGCTAGCCTTTAAGAACACTTGTGTGTTTCCACTTGCCTTTTAATGTCTTTGTCTTTGCCATGGAGCTTTCCACAGAGATGTTCCCCTGACCCCATTTTGAGCCCCAGATCGTGAACATTTGGAGCAGACTTGAGCCCAAACTCAGAGAAAGGCCAAGCCTAGATGGATCCATAGTATGAACAAGAGTTTCTACACTGGGCTCATCCTAGATCATCCAACCCCAGCCAACCCAAAGTTTTATGAGTGAAAAATGATGTGTTTTAAGTCTCAGAATTTTGACTAGCTTTGTTACACAGAGAAAACTAACTAATACATAAATTGATAACTGCAGGTGGGGTGCTGATGGAATAGAAACCTACACTTTGTGGCAATATGTTTTTTGGAACCCTGTGGAAAGAAGTGAAGAAACAAATAGAAGGCTGGAAAATGACTGTGAAACTGTCGTATGTTCAGAGAAGTGGCTAACCAAGACATTTGGGAAAACAGACAAATGTAGATTTTTGAGGATAAACAATTTACCTATTATACTGTTAGACTAGATAAAGGTAATTTATAGGCAGAAGGATGTAACTGTGAGCACATGTGGATCATTCCTGAACTCAAGGAGCTAAGCCCAGGTGGATTCAAGGCCTGTGGAGCAGCTGTCAGCTAAGCTGCCCAGAGATGCACCCACAATAACAAAGGATGCTGTCTACACCACTGAATTGTGGGGTGGCTTGTTATTCAGCAAAATTTAAACCCTACAGCACAAAAAAACAAGACAGTTGAACCAATTCTAAGTGTCCCCTTACTGTTTTTTAAATGACATTTTGTATAAAAAATTACTATAGTCGACAGGTATAAGAAAGTTTGGGAATCAGTGAAAAGAAAAAAACATGAAAAAAAGAAAAAAGTAGAAAATTGTAAATTGGTACAACCACTATGGAGAACAGTATGGAGGTTCCTTAAAAAGCTAAGTATAGAGCTACCATATGATCCTGCAATCCCACTCTTGGGCATATATCCAGAGAATACCATAATTTGAAAAGATACATGCACCCAAATGTCCATTGCAGCACTATGTATAATAGCTAAGACATGGAAGCAACCTAAATGTCCATCAACAGATGAATGGATAAAGAAGATGTGATATATATATATATACATACATACACATATACACACACACACACATATATATACATATATATATATAAAATGGAATATTACTCGGCCATAATAAAGAAATAATGCCATTTTCAGACACGTGGATGGCCTAAAGATTATTATACTAAGTGAAGTCACTCAGAGAAAGACAAATATCATATGATATCACTTATATGTGGAATCTAAAAAAAATGATACAAATGAACCTATTTACAAAACAGAAACAGACTCACAGACACAAAAAACAAACTAATGGTTACCAGAGGGGAAAGGTCAGGGGAGGAATAAATTAGGAATTTGGGAGTAACATATACACATTACTATATATAAAGTATCAATAGATAACCAACAAGGACCTACTGTATAACACAGGGAACTATACTCAATATTTTGTAATAACCTATATGGGGAAAGAATCTGAAAAAAATATATATTTATAATCTTCTATGTACATAGGTATAGTAGGTCCTTGTTGGTTATCTATTTTATATATAGTAGTGTGTATATGCGTGTGTATATATTTATATATATATATAACTGAATCATTTTGCTGTACACCTGAAACTAACACAACATTGTAAATCAACTTCCAAAAAAAAAAAGATGCTTGAAGTAATTTCTATACTCTTCAATCTGTTGAGGACTGAAAAAAAACCAAAACAATGGCTGATATATCAGGAACAGGATGGTCTGAGGTAAACGGTATCAAGGAATGTAAAGGTCATTTGACCAGAGAAAAAAGCATGAACTATGGGAAAAAGAGGAGTTGGGAAAGAAGAAACTTGTGGAAAGGGTATTAGGGGAAAATGAAGTGTGGCGAGTAAGGTGGAGGAGAAAAATGATATTAGTGAACATTCTATAATTGTGGGTTGAATAAATTCATTTACTCATACTCTAAAATATCATAGGGAGTTTATATTGAAACAAGGATTGGCATAAGTCAACTTTTAGAGCACTTAGATTTTTGTAAAATACTATGCTAAGTGCTGAGAGAGAAAAACTTCTCCCTTTAAGTCTAAAACATAAGTTCACAAGGCACAGCCCAAATATTAAATTAATGTAAACAAAACTGTCAGTTGCATGCAAAATAAATATATAGTTTTCCCAATTTTTTTCTTCTTATTCCCAAATATTTTATTTTTTTCCAGCATAGTAACCTCTGTAAACATACAATTTCTACTATGTTCGGGAAACAACAACAACAACTGCACAGCTCCGTTTTCCTGTTCGCTCCCTCTCTCTTCTCTGTCTTTCTTTCACCTTCCTTCCGTGATATATAAACATCCTGGCGTTGGATGTGTTTTAAAAGTATTTACGGTGCTTTGTGACCACCTAGAGGGGTGGGATAGGGAGGGTGGGAGGGAGGGAGATGCAAGAGGGAAGAGATATGGGAACATATGTATATGTATAACTGATTCACTTTGTTATAAAGCAGAAACTAACACACCATTGTAAAGCAATTATACTCCAATAAAGATGTTTTAAAAAAAAAAAAAGTATTTAAACACCGGCATGTAGCCTTGATAGTTCCTTTTTTTTTTTTTTTTTTAATTGTTCAAATGATTGATTACGGATGAGCTACACGCATCTTGTTTTCTGTGGACTGTGATGTTTTCCAAGGAAGTTTAAAAATAAATAAATAACACGGAAACTGTTAAAAATGCATTGCTTTGGGGTTTGGAGCAATCATAGCAAAAATGCTTTGGTGGCTGATGTCACGTTATGGACTGGGCTCTTTTCTCCAAGCACAGTCATAAAATTGCTTTGCCATTTTTTTTGATTACCAATAAAAACTGTCAAAGAGCCATGCTCAGAAGTGAGTCGTTAGCTGAAGTCAGCTCTTTTATTTATATTTAATGGACCCACAGTACCTCTAGCATTTAATATGCCAAACAAGATATAAGCAACCAAACAATTATCTGCTACTCTAATGCCATATAATGCTTTAATTATTTTTATTCATGTTCCCAATATAAACCATTTAGACAATTCTAAAAGGAGAAATATTAATCACTTTCAATCACCGATGTTATTCCAGAGAAAATACCTGTAATGCAACAAATTACTATAATATCTGAAGCATAGCAACGTATGTAAGCATTTGTCAATCTAATAAAACTGTATTCATTAAGACATTTAAGAGACTTTTTGGTTGGTTCAGGGGCGTAGAGCGTATGCTGCTAAATTACATAATATGAAGGTTTTCTAATGATGAGTGTGAACACATATAGCATGTGTTCTTAATCATTAGCGTTGGTGGCAAAAATGTTGTCATCCATGACTTATGGGATTCAAATAATGATACAAAAAACAGGGAAGAACAGTGCTAGATAAAACAATGACTTTACAGAGGAAGAAAGAAACTGATGATGTGTCATTTATAGGATTAAAGGGTATAAGTGATGGTGGCGCAGAGCCTGAATGATTTCTTCACTGAAAGAATAACTCATGAAATGCATTGAACAGCTGAATATGTCTATTCAGCATATATCTGAACTGTATTATGATGGCAAAGAATGTCTTTTGCTTCCCTATGAATTCCAAAGAATTGTAGATGCCTAGATGAGGAAAGGGACTTGACACCAATTCAATCTCCATATTTTGAAATCATGGAGGCCAAATAATATGCTTTGTTAAACCATTAGTCTTACTCATTTATAATGTGACCTGTGATTATGTGAAAGCAGGAAAACCCAAGAGGCCAAAAATATGTAGGGTAAAATGCCATTTAAAAGCAAGGGCAGGCTTCCATTGTTGTGATTAATTTTTGTCTCCATCTGTACACTGCACAATGAAACTTTTGTGCACCATCCATACAAATCAGCAAACACACTGTTTTAGTGAAAAGAGCAGAAGCTTTGAACAAAACAGAACAAAAAGTGCAAATCATCAGCCACCGTTGGGCTGTGCAACCTCTTCTCCATCAGCGAAATAAAGCTAACAATACATATTGTACAGGATTCTTGGATGAAAGGAAAGCAACAATGTGAAAAGTTCCTCCACACTCTGGGAATAGAGTACTCTACAATGGTTGGTTCCTTTTCCCTTTTCTTACTACCTTCATACAAAATAAATGTGATTTATCTGCTATCTACTCTAACTGTAAAATTGAGATGAAGATGCTAGTGATTTAAAAATTTGGTTTGGGATTCCTGTGAAATTTAGCACTATTTTTGATTGGAAAATACATTCATAGATGTTTTAAGAACAACTAAGTAGATGAGGGTGAGATTGTGGGCTGGTACGCAGTGTCAAAGGTGGTGAAGCTATTCAGCATAAAATAGGAACATAAGTTGGAGTATCTTGGGCAATCAAGGAAAAAGTGAGTGAGGCAAGCAGTAGAATGGATTGAAAGCAGAGCTGATCGGTCAGCATGCTTTCTGAGATGTGTTCCACTGCCTACCGCAGTATTAATTCTTAAATGGACTATTGATGCATTTTCAGTGCTACCCTCTTGATCAATTCGGCAGCTATGCAATACTTTTTAAAATTTAGCTCTCAACATTTACCAGAATAAAATACTTAATAATTCTTCCCATGGTATAAAGAGTACAAGAAGTATATATTAAAAGATCTGGAAAGAATGTCACAGTGGTTATGGGAAAAGAAAGAGATTAATATCAATATATCAAACTCATATATCTAAATGGTCACTTGATATATTTATTCTAACACGGCCCTAAACAAATTAAAAACAAAAACCCTTTTAATACCAGTCCTCCATATTTGTTGCTATTCTAGTCTTGCCCTTTTGTAAATTATAAATATCCAACCAGGTACTTAGGCTAATAATTCCAGGCTAATTATTAATATCTCTCTTTGTCTCATGCCACATTAAATTCATTGACAAATGCTCTCAACTCTACCACCAAAATGCATCCTATTCCAAACATTTCTCTTCGTTTGAACTGTAACTACCATAGAGCAAAGCAAGTTCTTTTAACCAAGTCTTATAAAATAGCCTCCTCCTCAACCAGAGTAATTCATCTTCTGCAGAGTAGGTAAGGTACTCTTTTGAAAATACAAATTAGATAACATCACTTCCTTATTTGTTCACCTTGATCATGTATGTGACCCTTCTTGCTGTTCTGCAAACATGTTAAACTTGTTTCTGCCTTAAGCCTTTATCCATACTGTTCCTCTTCCTGTAATGATGTTCCCCCAGAATGTGGCTCGAAGGGCTTTTTCTCAACATTAAATCTCAGTTCAAGTATCATTTACTGAGAGAGGATTCTTCTCTGATACAGTGTCTTAAGTGCCCTCCCAATTATATTATATGACCTTATTGTTTTATTATGCATAAAGCACTTGTGACTATCTGAAACAGTCTTATGTCTCTTATTAGAATGCAAACTTTTAGAAAGCAAAGTATTTAAGGCTCTTGCTTGTTGTAGTCTGGATTAGCATGTTAGTCATTTGTGGATACTGGCAGAGGACTAAATACTTCTGGGTCAGAAACAAAGAATTTTATTAATTATGAAGCAGCAAGTATCATGTTTCATCTTGAGTTAATTCCTCATGCTTCCCCGCCCCCCACGTCCCATGAGCGCTGGCAGAGAAGCACAGGTGGGTGTGCCTTACACATAAGGAGTGATTGGCTTGGGCAGTCCATTGGTTTTACAGCCTGCTCTTTGTATATTGCCACTAAAACTCTGAGGAATGGTTGGTGAGCAGTAGTCTGGGCCTCATTCTTGGCAGTCCCAGAAAGAAGATGCAGGGGCATTCAAGGCCCATGGTAGACTGCACCTTGCCAAAATTCATTCCTTAACCTGACAGATTCTTGAATGAACTTGAATTTTCACATGGGTGTATCATATCATTCCATCAGCTACTCTCAGTCTGACCAAGAGAGGCTAGAACCAAATCTACTTAATTTGTTTTTACAGCATGAAGTTAAGGCTGCTATCAACATGACTCCAGAATGAGCAAAATAAGGCCAACCAAATGAGACCAAACAGAAGTATTGAGTTCACCATATCCTCCCCCTAACCCCCAGGCCTAAGGCACACAAACCGTGTACAAGTCCAAAACTGATTGAGCTGAAAATAAGTTTCAGTCTTGCTATGGTCAACGCTCAACCATGATGGCACCCTGATTTCAGAACTGTTCCAACCTCCAGAACTGTGAGAAATAAATGTCTGTTTTATACAAGCCATCCAATCTGTGGTATTTTGTTATAGCAGCCTGAATGGGCTAAGGCAACTCCCGTGAGTCCCTTTTGGAGAGGCTGTCAGCCGGTGGGAAGTTGTGTCTACCTGGTTGGCCTGAGGTTGCTGTTAGGGGAAAGAAAGAAAGAATTTCTAAATTCTAAAAAATCTAAAGTTGAATTTTGAAAAGATTAATTATGTATTTAATAGAAATTTCACTTTTCAGCAAAACCTATTGGGTCTTAAAGAATATTTAATAATTATATGGCATCTGTCCTAATATAAATTATATTGTTTAGTTACCACTATCTCCATATATTTATTTATTAAGAAGTTATAGGTTAAGCTTAGAGTTCTAATCACTATATTTGAACATGTATAAATGTTTCTGAAAATTAAACTTCTGGGAAATCATTTAATCTTTACTCCCAAGAAAGCTACAAGTGCATTTTGCATCTCTGCTGTTAGAATAGGTCACTCTGAATGTATTATACCAATTCTGTATCATGTGTGTAAGGGAGAAAAGGAGGGAAAGACAGAGAGAGAACATGAACATACAAACAAGTTTTCTGAGAAATAAACTGAATGGAATCCATGTCCACTGAATTTACTTTAAAGCCTTTCTTCAGAGAGTTTATATTTATAAAAATGATAATTGCTTATTTGTTTAGAAATAAGAGGCATGCTATTTCACTATTCTTTTTTATTGACGTATAGTTGACTTACAATATTATATTATTTTCAGGTGTACAACATAGTGATTTGATTTTTTTATATATTATGCACCATACAAACTTAGTTCAATATTATCGACCATTTTCCCTGCACTGTGCATTACATCCCCATGACTTATTTATTTTATAACTGGTAGTTTGTATGTCTTAGTCCCCTTCACCTTACTCTGGTTTGATCCCATATGAATAAAGACACTATTAAACAGAGTGCATGTAGAGTACAGGGATAGGATTAGTAGGATGCAAATAAATAGTTAACCACCGGCTCTTTGATGAGAAGAGTATGTACCTGTCTACACATGATTTGATTATAAGTTTTACTAATATAAAGGAAGTGTATCATAAAACTTACAAATGTCAATAAAACATTTATTATGCTTTATTATAAATTCATAAGCCATTTGATTCCTGAATACGTTCACTGATTTTTCCTGAGCACTTGTGCCCAAGTCCAAGCAAGAGTTGCAATTGACAAATGACCATAGCAGTGACGTGAAAGTTGTTTGGTAGTTTCCTTTAAGTGAAAATGTGAAATTGTGAATTTTCAGGTAGACACAACTACCAGGTAGACACAACTTCCCACCGGCTGACAGCCTCTCCAAAAGGGACTCACGGGAGTTGCCTTAGCCCATTCAGGCTGCTATAACAAAATACCACAGATTGGATGGCTTGTATAAAACAGACATTTATTTCTCACAGTTCTGGAGGTTGGAACAGTTCTGAAATCAGGGTGCCATCATGGTTGAGCGTTGACCATAGCAAGACTGAAACTTATTTTCAGCTCAATCAGTTTTGGACTTGTACACGGTTTGTGTGCCTTAGGCCTGGGGGTTAGGGGGAGGATATGGTGAACTCAATACTTCTGTTTGGTCTCATTTGGTTGGCCTTATTTTGCTCATTCTGGAGTCATGTTGATAGCAGCCTTAACTTCATGCTGTAAAAACAAATTAAGTAGATTTGGTTCTAGCCTCTCTTGGTCAGACTGAGAGTAGCTGATGGAATGATATGATACACTCATGTGAAAATTCAAGTGAAAATGAAAAATAAATCCAGCTGTTGAAATACATCTTGTTTGTTAATGGTGTGGACGACTTTCAAATACTGGGAGAATTTTTTCTTAATTGCTTATGCTGTTCATAATATAACAGCTATAGATACACATATTTTCAAATTTAAGCTTAACTAAACACAACTTCTTAACATTTTCTCCATCATATTTTAAGTGTAGATAGTTAGCAAAACAGTAGATCAAGTCTGGTTTATAGTACTTGTCAAGTTCCGGGTATATATACTGACATTGTGGTTGATTTCCAGATAACTAACTGATGTTACTGAATGCAATGTTGAGAAGAAATGTACATTAGCATATCATTTAATAGTATTCTACCATACAGACTCACAAAACGTAAATAATCTCAAGAGCACAAATAACATTAAAATGCAAAAAAACAATTAAATGATGAGCCTTGAGTATTTATTAGCTTTCATTTTAACATAATTCATTCAATTTTAACTTAATAATATGTAACTGTTAATAATGGCTGTTTAACAACCAGCTCACAAAAATTTGTAAAAATTTAACAATCAGCTCCCTCAAACTGGTACAGCCCAGTTCAGTTTACTACTGGGTAGAACTAAAGAAGACAAGCAGAAATGTACATCACAAACAACTTTAGAAATAGTAACTGTGATCTGGGAAAGGGGGAGGATTGGGGAGAAAGTATTGTTTTTAAACATTTGAAAGAGTTCATGTGAGAAAGGAACTGTCCTGATTCTGAGTCTAGGGATTTGTTATTCAATCAATGATGCACTTTAAGAGATATTATCTTCAATTTGATATAAGAACCAACTGAGAATATTTAATCCTTACAAACGTACTGTGGGCAACTGGTTGCAACTGTGAAATGCAGAGAGCTTGGAAGTTGTCATCCCGTACTTACAAGAAGAAAAAACTGAACGAATTGAAAATCAGTGTCTTTCTTTGGATACATCACAGAACCAAGTTCACACAATAAACCACCATCACAAAATCTGGAAAGACAGAGGGATCCAGAGAATCACAGCGAGACCTGCTTACCTAAGGCAGCAAGCACTGGAGCCCTAAACTAATAGGATGCTTCAATGGCAATTTTGTGGATAAAAATGAAAGTAAGAAACTACTGATGGCTGCAATCTTGGAAGGATCCCACACTTTTGTGGGGTTTTCCTCCATGAACAACCAGGTTCTCACAAATTTAAAAAAAGAGAGAGAGAAAATCCCCTATGTCTCTGGAGGGGCAGGGGGAGAGAAGAGTGGTATTGTGGAATATACCCAGAGCTTTCTCCATAACGAAAGTCTTCTTTCCAAGGAAAGGACCAAAGCCTTATTCCAGCTGTGGGAAATGTATCCTCAACTCCAGCACAGTCCAGCCTCCCTCTCTCATCTGAGGGGGTTCAAAGCGGGGAGCTATGTGACTGGAGGAAAACTTAGGAAGGAAGGTAACAGCCCAGAAACACAGACCCATTACAAGGCTGAGAATTTAATCATAAGTTTATAGATCATACCCCTCCCCCACAATCTACCATCTCATTTACAGGACTCCAATATGATAACTGCTGAAAGGCACAGCCTGTGTGTGAGGAGGAATAAAGCCCAAAGTTAAGAAGGGAGATAAAAACAAGGACACCAAAAAAATTTAAAGCCTATGGCAACTTCAGCTATAGCAAAATTTTAGTAAAACCAAACACTTAGCCAGATTAATATAAAACCTCAAACTACCGGCGAATCGAATTAATTTTCTATTACCTGATACAACATGTCTACCTTTCAACCAGAAATTAGAAATCAAGCATGGTAAAAGGCAAGAAAAAAAGAGTCTAAATAGACAAAGCTAGCATCAGAACAAGACTAAGACACAGCGTAGATGTTAGAATTATCAGACAGGGACTTTAAAATAAATGTGGTCGATATGTTAAGGATTCTAATGCATGTTGACTACATGCAATGGCAAATGAGTAATGTAAGCACAGATGTGTAAAGAAGTAAAAAAGAAATGTCAGAAATCAAAAAATCTGCAACAGAATTAAAAATGCCTTTGATGAGCTCACCAGTACTGCACATGGCTAATGAAAAAAGTCAGTGAGCTTGATGAGAGGGCAATACAAACTCCCAAACTGAAATGCAAAGAAAAAAAAAAAAAAAACCCAGTACATTGAATATTTGTGGGATAATATCCAAAGGTGTAATATACACATGAAATCCAACACTGTATAAAACAAATTTTATACTATGACTGAATGGGACTTATTCCAGGAATGTAAGGCTGGTTCGACACTTAGAATTCGACCAATGTAATCCACTACATTAACAGGCAAAAGGAGAAGGAGCATATGACAGTATCAATAAATGCTGTTCCCTTCAGACAGAGAAAAATAAAAGGATGCCCTGCTCACCAGTCTCATTCAGCATCATACTGAAAGTCCTATCTAGTGCAAGAAGACAAGAAAAAGAAAGATTAAAAGAAAGACATGAAACTTTTACAAAAAATTCAAAGGTGACATGATAGTCTATATAGAAAAATTCCAAAAAATTTACAAAAAAACTGCTGAAACTAATAGCAAGGTCGCACAAAACAAGTTTAATATAAAACATCAATTAATTACCTAAATGCAAACAATGAACAAATGGAATTTGAAATGTTAAAAAAAATACCATTTTCAATAGCACCAAGAAAAATGAAATATTTAGGTATAACTATACAAGATATATACAAACTATATATATATGGAAAAAGATTTAATTCTGATTAAAAAAACTTAAAATTATCTAAATAAATGGAGAGAACTTCCATGTTTATGGATTAAAAGATTCAACATTTTCAAGAAGTCTATTAATTCCAACTTGATCTATAGATTAATGTAACACCAATTAAAATGCCAGAAAGATATTTTGTAGATATTGACAAACTGATTCTACAGTTTATAAGGAAAGTCAAAAGATCTAGACTAGCCAACACAATACTGAAGAAGAAGAACAAAGTTGGGAGACTTACATTGCCTGATTTCAAGACTTACTTTAAAACTACTGTGATCAACACAGGATTTTATTGGAGAAAGAATAGACACATATTTCAGTGGAACATAATAGAGGCTCAGAAAGAGCCCCATATAAATATCGGCAACTTAGTATTGACCAAAGATTAAAGGCAATTTGATGATACTGGATATTCTTTTCAACAAATGGTGGTAGAAAAATTGGATGTTTATATGCGAAAAAAAAAATCTAGACACACTTTCACAGAAAAGAATTCAAAATGGATCAAAAATCTAATTGTAAAATGCAAAATAATAAAGCTTCTAGAAGAAAATACAAGACAAAATCTGTATAATTCTGGGTTTGATGATACAACAACAGATGAGCAAGTCATGAAAAATGAATTGATACTTTTAAGTTTATTAAAACTAAAAACTTCTGCTCAGTAAATAACACTATTAAAGGCAAGCCACAGATTGAGAAAATAAATTTACAAAATACATTTCTGAATAAGAGCATACAGCGAAAATACACAAAAATCTTTTAAATAAGAAATTTTTAAAAACTAAAAATAATAAGAAATTTTAATAAGAAGAAATTTTAAAAAATTAAAAGTGGACCAAAGATAATATAGATGACAAGTGTAGTAAAAGATATGCAATATTATTTGCCATGAGAGAATTTCAAAATAAAACAACAATGAGATACCACTACACAACTATTGGAGTGGTTAATATCCTAATACCTGACAATATCAAATGCTGTTGAGAATGCAGACCAAGAGAAATCTCATTCACTGTTAGTGGAAATGCAAAATGGTACAGCAACTTTGGAAGACAATTTGGCAGTTTCTTACAAAGGTGAAAATAATCTTTATCCTATGGTCTAGCAATTGTACTTCGAGGTATTTACCCAGCTGATTTTTAAATTTATGTTCACACAAATATCTGCACGTAATATTTACAAATTTTTTCATAATCAACAAAAACAGCAAGTAACCAAGAGGTTTTTCAACAAGAGAATTGCTCAACAAACTAGTACCTTTGTACAATGTATTTTTATTGTTCTGGGAGTTATTTTTATTGTACAATGAATTATGATTGAGCAATAAATAATGAGCTATCAAGCTGCAAAAAGATATAAATGAATCTTAAATATCCTTTGCTAAGCAAAATAAGCCAGTCTGGAAAGGCTACAAACTGCATGATCCCAATTATAGTCTGGAAAGAGAAAACTATGGATCCCATAAGAGCAGTGATCTTCAGGCATTGGCAGGAGGGTTTAAAATGGTGAAACAAGGGGAATTTTAAAGAAACAATTCTCTATGACATAATTTAATGCACTGTACAATGTGAATGATTCTGAAGGAATGTGGAGGGCTCAGGCTGGGATAGGCAATATCTGTCCTATTAAATAACTTGCATTTGACCTCTATATTAAAAATGATTTGCTCTTTAAGTGTGTGAGTTAATTCCCCTGTACTCTCAAATAAATCACTTTTATTCTAAAAGTTGTCATAAAAATCAAAATAAGTACTTTTCCTTGCTCTGCTTTGATGCAGTTGTTTAGCATGAACATTTTTGGGTAGAGTTTGACTAACATCTTGATATTATTGCAAATTTGCCTTCAGGGATGTATTTCTGAATGGCTGCTTTAAAGAATAAACATAAATTTTCTCATTTGAAAGAACACACTAGATTTGTCTTTTCCTATGTACAGAAAAAATCAGGGCACAATGGAATTAGGCAGATGTCACTCATTCATTAAACATAATCTCAATCACCTTCTCTATTTCTAATTGTAATTTCTTAATTAAGTTAATAGAGACAAGCACTGTGAATGTGCATCTCATGGTGTGAAGAAAATATCACCCACCAAGTAACACGTCCCCTACTGAGGTGATTAAATTAACAGAACTGTAATTAAAGGAACAGAAACTGTTGGTTTCAGAAGCTTTCTCTTGCACAGTATTTCATAAAGTGATTAAAGGCTCTCTTATATGGCCTTAGTATTGAAATAAGTTCTACAACATGGCATTTCGTTAATGTTTATTTACGTGATGGTAACTGCTATAGAAACCGTCCTAGGAAACATCTAAGATACATAGTCAGAAATAAGTCATGCTCACTGAGGTCAAAGTGAAATGGCATTTATATCACCTGACAGCAACAGATGCACTATGATCTGTGTAAAACTTTTTGAGGTTCTTGAATGTTTAATAATAAATATATTTTCCAAAATCGTTGTCTTTCATTTCAGTTTTGCAAAATATTGTATTTAACTCTTTTTGATAGCAGTTCATTGAGGAGAGGCTACACAGTTGAGTATGTGGGAGTTTACAGAGTTTATAGAACAGATTAAATCATAGTCTTTCCAGTAAGGCAAATGAGGATGCTTATTGGTTGAGAATATAGATTACTGTCAAATATATCTGGGTTCAAATATTTGCTCTGATAACTCTTTCTGTTGAGCCCCATTGGAGATGAGCATCTACAAACAATCCCCCCCTCTGCTCACAGGGCATATGCTCCTGTCTATGGTGGCCTAGACCTTCGAATGGACACAAAAATGTTGGCACTAGTCATTCCTCACTGTGAGCAGCCAAATAGGAAGAGAGGTGTCCATTTTTGCATCTAATTCATCCCTTGTCGGCCAGAGTAGTGATGTGGCTGTTAGTTAAGAGTACATTGGCTTTGGCACTATTGAACTGGGCAAACTTGGATAAATCACTTAACCTACCCGAACCTTGTGCCATCTACATGTAAAAGTAAATAACGTTTATGTTTTAACATGGGTTCCCCCCAAAAATCTTAAAGAGGATCATGAGCAGGAATTTTATTTAGGAGGAGATCACAGGAAACAGGAATGAGGGAGTAAGGAGACTGAAACAAGGAATGAGGAACAACCAATAGAAATCGTCGTAAGCAAAAGAAGTTCAACTTCACAAGACTTCTGAGAAAGTTACATCGTGCCTCCCAGAGTTGTCCAACTGAGAAATTGGAAACTGGAAACTTACCTACTCTACTTGCTACACTCAGTTAAATCCCACTAAACTGCAAGACTCACAGTGTGTGCTGAAGGGAGAAGCTGTCAGTGTGCCTCTGTCATTGGCTGTCAGTGTGCAGCTGTCAGTGGCTCTGTAGGAACTGCACACTGTAGCGTTCATTTTTATTGTCCTTATTATAATGATGCTCATTTTTATTATTCTACAATGAATTATATGCTTTGAGACAGATCATCGTCTACACATTCTCTCACATAAATTGAAAATAAAAGACCTTTAATCTGCCAGGTTATAACCTATCTCATATATAGGCTGTGCAGGATGTGAACAAATGGAGATAGTTTATGTCACTTTCTTATCTTATTGCTAATGGCCCTAAAATACCTAATAATCCTTCTTTAATTTCCACTTCTAATTGGCTGTGGTAATCACCTGCATTAAATTAGTCTCGTTTAAGTTTGAAGAACATCATATATCCTGCTTGTCAAAATACCTATATGAAGCCCTCTTATTACTGAATAAAATGCTCCCCCCTCTTCTCTCTCTCCAATCCTCCCTCCCTCCTTCTTCTACCACTGCCCCTGACCCTGCACTGGCTTTGTGAGATCTTGTATAATTCCTAACTACACTATCAATGCAGAAGTGTTGTTGTCTACTCTTCTACTTTCGGCCTTGGGCTATACCATTCTTTCGCTTGTCCCTCTCATAGCACAATCTCAGTCACATGATTTTTTTAAACTATTTTTCCTCTAACCTCTTTCTTTTGTTAATTTATTCTTTCATTCAACTGTATTCCATATATTGTACAAGATGCAGAGTTTTATCCATCAAATATGAAATACTCAATCTCTGTTTAATTATATTCTTTTCCTGGTTCTTTCTTTGGGCAAGTAGTAGATTAATTGCTAATCTGCTTTTATTCTTTTACTTCTAGCATTCTTATTACATTTTGTAACAGTTTTTATATACTAAAAAAAATATTTAGACATGATTTTTTTGATACATATATAAGCAAATAAAGAAAAAAAGACAATGATTACAAAGTTTGAGTGTTTCAGAATTAATAGATGAGACTTTTTTACTTGTACATATTTATTCCAGTGTTCTTGTTTTATTTTCTTGTGTTTCATTGCATTTATTTTTTTCTTTATGGATATTTTTCATGTTTATACATGACTTATACAAAACAAAATATTCAAATCTAAATTATATAACTTGATGGATTTGTATTTCACATCCATGTTAACACAATTCTAAGATATAGAACATTTCTCTTATATTTTTTTGTAATTTTTAAAAATGTATATATATTCAAGTAAATACTTGCATAGTGATATAAACATTATATGTTTTCAACTCTTAATGATCCTAATGGAGTTTTGTTCATTAAAAATTTTATCCAAAATTTTATGCTCCAGTATTTATGCTCTACTAGTTTTTCATAGTATACTTTCATTTAATTTCAACCTGAGTTCAAGTATTAACAGTCATTTACTCATTTTGTATCATGTTTCTCCTTTCAGGTTCTAGGAATGTGGAAAGTTCTTTAAAAATTCTTATCATTGAAAATACTCAAGGTTAAATTTTTGATATACCAATTCCAAGTTCTTTGTTATCAACACTTATTCATACGTATATGATAAAAGTTAATTATTTAAGATAGTAATGCTTGTATTTATTGATTAGAAGTTTTTAAATATTGGTGCTTTTTTCTACAGATACATTAGAAATGATTGGTTATTCCATAATGGCACATATAATCTTGCTAGCTTTCATACAAGATGATTTTTCTAAAAATCCTATCTAATCTAATTTTTAACACTTAAAACATTTTACTGTTACCTCATTACCACCCTCCTCACCCCACACACAAAAAGTTCATTCTTGGCATGGCATCCAAGATAATTTTTTGCCTGGTCTTCAAACTAGAATTTTTGTCTTCTCAAATCTCAGTCAAACAAATGCACCTAACTTCTCAATTAAAATAAATATTTTTCAGTTTTCAGCATATTTTATGTTTTCTTCTTTATATGTGTTTACATTTTATTTGCTGCTCCTTTGGCCACAGATATGCTTTTCTCTTTCTCTCTCTGTTTCTCTCTCTCTCTCCCTCTCTCCCATTTCTTTTTTCTCTGCCTGAACGTAAGATCCAGCTTACAAGTTAAATCACCTGTGCAGCTTCTTTAGACAACTCAAGCTGCCACTTTGGTCTGAGAACTCATGTCATACAATATCTGGCTCAACTGAACATATGCAATATTAAGTTATAATAATTTATTTACTTGACAGCATTTCTAAGAGAATATGAAATAACTAAGGGTGTTCCCATGTCCTAGTCATCTGCATATTCCCAGACGTTCTTGGGATGCAGTATGCTGGCTGAATGAAAGAACAAATGAATACATCCCTGGGTATTAGTGAATTAGGCTGATGTGCCCCAGTGTTATTTTCTGGCAGAATTTTCTATATGGAATGTGTGTTTCCTTCTTAATTTTCCATATAATTTTGAATAAAATATGTATCTAACCATGAAATTGTTTGTGACAAAAAAATCCCTCATCTAAAGTGGGTCATAATAAAACTCACTGTTTTAAGGATGAAAGAAGCAGATTGGAGCTGCAGCATTTCTTGCATAACATTCACTTATGGACTTGTTTTCTAAGTATTTGAATTAATACAAAATGTCCCAAATGATAGAAGATTAGGTTCTCCACATTAGCTAATACTTTGTGAAGTAACAGCAGGCCCAGATGTCATTTAGTTCAAATCAAAGACCTCAGACATTTGGTGAAATACAGCAAAAAGAAGACTGCTTTGATATGCTAATGATTCAATGTGTTATTCATGAAGTGTCGCTCACCCTGTACACTGATAGCAACTCTAGTAGAGAAAACAGTTATTTTACTTTGTTGCACTTAATTTCCATGATTTACCTGAAAAGTGAATATGAATAACGGGAATGCTAATCTTTGTTTTTGGAAAACCAAATTTTCAGGGAAACAACAGACTTTTTTCTTTTTTTCTTAGACCCATTTCAGATTTCTAAAGATATATCACTGTTCATAGAAGTGCAATATATGTTTACACTCCTTACATGATCTTTTGCTTCCACACACCAGTCAATTTTACAGAATGAATGAGTCTAATGCTATACTGTAGACCAATTTCTACTAATAATAGATACATTTTATTGAATGTCTTCTATACTAAGTGTTTTGTGTATATTAGGTTTACATTATGTGTATTATCATAAGAACAATTCTTAGAAAACTGAGACTCAGAGAATATACATAATTTCCTATAGTCACACACACGAAAATGTATAGAGAAAGGATTTAAAATTACGGTGACCTTGTTCCAACGGCCGTTCTTTGAACATCACTGTATTAGTTAGGATGGGCTAACTTTTACTGTAGACTCAAACAACTGCTCAATCTCGGTAAATAGCAAAACAGAAGTTTCTCTCTTGCTTACGTTCTATGTCTTATGTGGGTTAACAGAGGGACTCTGCTAACCAGTATGACAGATTTCCTGCATCACCGCAGCTGTGGGCAGAAAATATGGTAAAAGGCACTCTGGTCCTTCAAGTTTCAGCATGTAAGGAGCACATTTCTGTTTACATGATGTCGACTAAAACAATTCCCATGGTTACCACAAACTCTGAAGAGTGCTGGAGAGTTCAATTTTTCCATTAGCCTGGAAAAAATGAGCTGTAAATATTTGTTAAACTGTATTGATGACTGTGCACCATGTTATGTCCCAAATGCACTCAGAAATACTGTCATATTGGTTCAGATTACTGTATATATATATGTATATACATATATATTCTTATAAACCTGACACAAAATAAAACATCTGATAAGAAACTGTGTGTGAAAAAAAAGAAGTATGTGCAATATACATTTCCAATGTTTCCTAGTAGTGGCCTTTGAATACTCTGTTCCAGTTTCCTTATTTTACCCTCATTTCACTTTTTGCATTTTTTAAAAGTGAAAATTGTTTCTTATTCTATGTTCTCCACATTTCAAATACGGGTGAAAATGTGTTGCCACAGTACCTGCCTTAAAGCTCTGCTTATTCATTTCACTTTTCCGTATATAACTTCCAAGTGTCTCATTCATAACATGATGGGTTTGAGTGAGGACTGCAAACCACACACATGCTAATGCTTCCTGATTTTTGTCAACTTGGCACTAGCACTCCTGTAGAAGATTGGTATATCTGTTTCCTGAAATCTTATTCCCCTGTGGCTTGCCAATGTGAGAAGCACACCTGCAATTTGCAAGGTAGAAGTGAGGAAGAAGTGGTAATTCTTGACCCATCTTGGTAGTCACACACAGCTGCTTGCTCAGACATGGTGGTCCCCATTCACTGGCCGATGAATTTCTGTCACATTCAAGGCAAATTTCACAAAAGCTCTGCAGATTCCAACTTGCTGTCCCAGTTTGTTTACCAGGTGGCCCCATGTGTTCAGACTCGCCTATACTCTCTAGCTTTTCCACCTGCACTGATGTTTGAGTCTGGAATGTTTAGTGATTGTTTCTATGGGACTCAACCCACCCCTTTGCAAATTTCTCTCACAGCTCCTCCCAAATTCTTGTGGATGTCTCATTCCCTCATTGGGCACCTGAAATATGTGCTTTCCAGACCAATCACAACTTGGTACAATAGCCACCTCATTTGAGCCTAGCATGCATGGTCTCCCATACTCAGGCATAACCATATTCTTTATGTTTTTCTCATACTTCTTCTGAAACAGGTTACACTCAAAATGGAATATTTACTGTACAAAAATTCATATTTTCCTCCACTTTGCATTGCAGTCCTGGTTATTGGTTCCTTTCTTGGTGGGGATTTTCCTCATTTCCATTTTTAATTATAGAATTCTTACTAATTTTTCATGAGCTATTTTAAATTCTACCTTGTTCTTGATATTTCCATAATCACTTCAGATAGAAGTAATGACTCTCTTTAGATATTCATAGTCATCTCACATACCTCTTCCTCTTTGCATTATCACATTAATTTTGTCCTTAAAATAATCATATGCATATTTGGTAAGAATAAAAGTGGGAACTAGGATTCAAGATCTCCTGTTTTCATTCTTTGCCTTTCTAGTTTTGTTGTTGTTGGGCTGCAATTTAGGGAATGGTTGTTACAGTGGTTTAGAGTCTTGATTAATGAGAAAAATGTTTGAGATAATAAAATAATTCTGATGATACTTGTCACTTGTTTGATTTATCCCTAACCTAGAAACATACTGTGGTGTCAATAATAGCGATTAGTTATAAAAGAGAAGAAAGCAAACAGTAAACACAGTCAGCCTTTTCACAAGACCTGGGATGAATTCTGAACTTAAAATTATGTCTTTGAGCACAAGTCCCCTTATTTTTTAATGGACGTGACACTTTACAGACCTTAGTTTAGTGGACTCTCAATAGAATTTGACGCTTGTGATCAACTAATCTCTCTCAAAAAACTCTTTTCTTTACCTCAATAACAAGTCTTTGGTCAGTCATTTTCAATTCCTTCCCTAGAATTCTCCTTCCCTCATAAACACTCATGAGTTTAATAATCATTTATTCATACCCTGATGGTACTAGGCCTCCATTCTCCCAACATATATACCTTGATGACTCAAATCTCACAAATGATATGCAGACACCTTAAATTCAAAGGGTACATGTTGAACCCGGACATGGTCTTACTGCAGCATAACTTATTTTAGTAAGGAGCATCAACATTCAAAGTTGTAAAATCCAGTTGTACAAAGGAATCAATCTTGGTGTCTTTTTTTCCCCTCCCCTCAAATAACTAATGACTGCCAAAATATTATAAATTTCACCTTACAAATCTCTCATGAAACTGTCCATTTTCTTTTACCTTTAGTAGAAACACACTAGTTTCCCTTGAAATAGCAACAGTTTTTTTTCCTGTATCTATCCTTCCTCTTTCCAATACATTCTTCAACAAGTAAGAGCTTATGAAAATGCACATTTAAACAGGCCTAAAACCTATAGATGAATTTTCAATTTTATTAAGGGAAAATCTGAATTGGTACCATGACCTCCCAGTGTCTTTATGATTTTTGCTTCCCCAATTTTACCTGATCCCTTACTGGCTTCCCATGTCCTCAAAGCCAACTTTATCTATCTTTGCCAGCTAACATCCAGTTTTACTATAGGGATGTCTTCACTGCTGATATTTCGTGACTACTTCCTTCCTACTTGGTCAGAGCTCTAAACTTTTGACACATGTACACATGGAGAATTTTGCATTATTTTCCACAGCAATATAATAATTGAATTAGTGTGTATTTTATAATAATCTGTATCCTGGACTATACTGCATATATTAAGAGGAGAGAAATCTTGCCGGCCTCATTCACCACCATAACCCTGATGATGAGCATACTGTCTTATACTTGGTGGGCAGTCATCATATGTGTGCTGAGTACATGTTGAAAGTCAGTGCATCTGGTAGTATTTCAATATGTAAAAATTCTTTCTTATTTCCAGGCATTTCTGAACTAGATTGAAAGTTAAGGCTAAATAGTTTGCAGAAAGTAATCTTGATAGGAGCTACCATTCAGAATTAATTAAAATTATTAATCGATTGTTTTAACAAACTTCAATAACTGGCCACAGAAGACATATTTTTTACACGATGGTAAATTTCAGGGAAAAGTTCTGAGTTTCTAAGTGTAAGATAGACATATTGGTTGTTAAATACACAATACATAGGAGATATTATCTTGTTCATTGTTCTCTCCCTAGGGTTTTTCCCAAAGCTGATGAGCTTATTAAAAATCCTTTTTTCTTGGCAATAATCATATTGTTAATGGTTTCAAAAAACCACTGGAGTTTGAAAACTGTTATTACAAAGTGATAATTAAGAGTTCTTTGATAGCTATGTGATTTGAGACATTATTGTTTGAGTGGCAATTTGGATAGGAAGGAATAATCTTCTAACAACCTGACCCACCAAGAGACAGAAAATAACTATGGAAAACAGAAAAATTTTTTTTTTTAAATTGGAAAACCTTGGCGAGTTAATTAAAAACAGGGAGATTTGAAAGGGATTTGAAACTTGCAAAAACTGCCCGAGATAGTTTAAGTTTCTCATTTTGGTGGCTTTCTCTGTACAGCATCTGCATTCACAGTGAGGGAAAGTAAATCACTGATAGGATGGTCTTTCTCACTGGAAAGTCTAAGGAAAGGAATCCAAAGCACATGGGTCACAGAACAGTGAGGGGCAATTCCAGAAAGGAGAAATACAGAGAAAGGGCAGCCCCACATCTGGTGTATAAACTTTGACCAAGTCTTGAGATGACCCCTGAACCACATATACCTTGGGCATCAGGAAGCCAACTAAATGAAGATCTGTGCTGTAACCACTGAAGGTATGAAAGTTTCTAGTTTGAACAAAACCAAGCTACGTGTTTGCTAAAATAAAGCATATACACTCTTTAGAAGAATACAACAGAACCCAGAGTACCCTCAAAATAATGTTCACAATATCCAAGAAGAAATCCAAAATTATCTGATGTACAAAGAACTAG
This sequence comes from Eubalaena glacialis, assembly GCF_028564815.1. Lineage (NCBI taxonomy): Eukaryota > Metazoa > Chordata > Mammalia > Artiodactyla > Balaenidae > Eubalaena > Eubalaena glacialis. Next base: position 10,550,457 of record NC_083730.1, read on the forward strand.
GATATTTGACCAATACTCAAGAAGAAAAATAGCAATTAACATGACTAATCCTCAGATAATCTAGATGTTGGAAACACAAGACAATAACTTTAAAACATAAAAAAAAAAAAACAACTCATCACAGAAAAAGAAAGTATGAAAAGAACAAATTAAACTGGAAATAAACAGCACCTAAAATTTAAAAAATAAAAAGTGTTAGATGGGCTTAGTAACATAATTTAGTTAAGAGAAGAAAAATATATTAAATTTAAAGAGAGATCAATAGAAAGGAGAGAAATTTTTAAAAAGTTAAAAACATGAACATTGCATCAGGTGTATATAATAATATCAAAATTATATGACATATATAAATTTACAAGTAACAGAAGCTCAATGAAATCCAAACATAATATCCACGGAGAAAATCACACGTAAGCACATCATAGCCAAACTGCTGAAGACCAAAAATAACAAGAAAACTCTGAAGACAGCCAGAAACAAAACAATCCACTAAATACTGGGAGAAAAGAAAGTCTTAGGCCAGGGATTACTCATCAGAAACCCTGGAGTCCAGAATATATTGGTACAATATTTAAAGTGAAAAAAACAAAAACAAAAACCCAAAACCAAAAATTGTCAATTTGTAATTATATTTCCATATACCCAGAGTGACTATCCCTCACAATGAAAATATAATAAATACACTTCCAGATAAGAGAAACTAGGTCAATTTGTCAACACCAGACTTACATTAAAAAATATGCCAAAGAAGGTTCTTCATGCTGAAGGAAAATAATACCAAAAGATACTCAGATTTCCAAAAGCAAATAAATATCGGGAATGACAAATGTGTAGATAAATATAAAATACTATTTCTCCTCTAATTTATTTAAAATACATATTACTGTTCAATGTAAAAATTATAATACTGATTTGTGGTCTTGCAATGTATGTAGAAGTAATTTTTTTTTTGATATTGAGTTGTACGAGCTGTTTATATATATTGGATATTCATCCCTTATCAGTCATATCATTTGCAAATATTTTCTCCCATTTAGTAGGTTGTCTTTTTGTTTTGTCAATGATTTCCTTTGCTGTGCAAAAGCTTTTAAGCTTAATTAGGTCCCATTTGTTTATTTTTGCTTTTATTTCCTTTACTTTAGGAGGCAGATTTATAAACAACTTCTTTCATTTCTCCGGTGCTGTTGTATTCATTTAAATTTCAAATTCTAATTGTTTATTAATAGTGTATATGAACAACATTGAATGTCCTACATTGACCTTTTATCCCATGACTTAGTTAAGCTCACTTTATGTGTTCCAGGAGTTTGTTGTTTGTAAATTCTTTGGCATTTTCTATATAGACAATCACATCATTTTCAAATAAGGACAGTTTTATTTATTCCTTTCCAATTTGTATCCCACTTCTTTATTTATGATTTATTGTACCAGCTGGGTTTTCCATTACAATGTTGCACAGGAATGGTAAGAGAGGACATCTCTGTCTTATTAGATCTTAGGTGGAAAATATTTAGTCTCTTACAATAAGTATGATGTTAGCTGTAGCTATTTTGTAGATACACTTTATGAGATTGAGGAAGTTTCCTTCTATTACTACTTTGCTGAGAGTTTTTAACATAAATATATATTGAATTTTGTGTAAAGCTTAATAGATAATCAAGTGTAAACTGTGGTCTTTGATTCTAGCCTGCTTGGGAATAAAAAAAGGTTAAAAAAAAAAAAAAAGGTATATTTTGTGAATAATTGAGGACATTCGAACATTCACTGGGCACCGAATAATGTTTGGGAATTATTTTTAAATTGTTAAGTGTTGTTTGGCAATCTGTTGTTATTTTCTGGTGGTTCATGCTCAGATATTTTATGTGAATATCCTTTTGATCTATAAATGATTCTGAGAAAATTACAGCAAAAAATTAAAAATAGGTTATCAATCAGTGTGTATATGCATGTTTGATGCATTTTCATTTGTACTTTTATGAATATTTGGTCATTATCATTGGTAAAATATAAATATGTATATTTGCCAGGATATCACAATTGTACCCCACACTATCTGGGACATATTTTGTTAGTAATCTCTAAACACTCTAATGGAACATTTTACTGAGTAAGCCTATTTATAAATAAATACATATTTGTGCTATTTGAAACACTATACCTTATATCACTCATTTCTTCTTTACAAATACATTTCACAGACAATTTTTGGAGAAATCATTGCTCAGGAAGTTTTGTACTTTTAAATATAAACAGAAAATTCTAAACATAAGTTACTTTAATTTTTAGGTTTTTATATATACCTATGTATGTACATATGTATATATTATACATACATATATGTGTATAAATATTATATATATATTTAATTTCTTCATGTGTGAAACAGGGAAAATAAAAACTAGTTGTTGGGAATTCCCTGGTTGTCCAGTGGTTAGGGCACTGCGCTCTCACTGCCGAGGATCCGGGTTTGATCCCTGGTCAGGGAACTAAAATCCCATAAGCCTTGTGGCTTGGCCAAAACAAACAAACAAACCCTACTTTTCGAGGTAAGGTCAAACCATGGGGGTCTAAATTAAAAGTCTGTAAATAAGAACCAGTATTTGATAAGAAGAAACTCTGAAGACAAGATATGTAATTAAGCCAAATCATGGTTATGTGAGGTGAAACCAGAAGTAAAAGTCAGGAAATCAGGGCCATGTCAAGAATCACTGTCTATCAAAAAAATGTGTTCAAATTATATCAAAGAAAGAAGATTTTACAGTTTGTCTTGGAGACTATTAAGGGGTTAAAAAATTCTAAGGCAGAGAAGACTGTATTTACACAACAAATACGCATCCTTCCACAGCCTATATTTATTGTATAGTTCCTTTCATCCTGAAGTGCTTCACAAATTGATTTACAAACTTTGTGTATGGCAATCATTTTCATTTCTGAAATGCACCTCATCCGTTATGCATACATATATTTCATTTTATAAATTTCAGGATGTGGCATAGTAATCCCCAACTATCACTTTGAGTCTAAAATACTGTTTTATGGCTTCATGAAAACAACATGACAAATTGCTCACTCTGGTTTCTGTGACAAATCTGTCTTTGCAGTAAGTGGAGCTCTAATTGAAATGTACACTTCAACTTGCAGGCAGCAAAAGACAAAAAATATCAACTGGGGGCTCAGGAATGGATGATGCATTAGTTAGCAGGAAATTTATTGGATTATTACTGTGTATAGAAAATCTATTTAGGTGTTATATGGGGGAAATAAAAAGTGTAGCCTGTGGCCCTGATGATCATAGAAATTAATTTGCACAGACAAAACATATCCACACCTAGATTTCAGTATTTTCTTTACATAGCATGCCAGCACATGTGAGCAAACGTGTTTCAAGCTCAGTTCACAAGTGCTAACTTAGTGCAGTGAGAATAGAGTAGTCAGAGCAGGACTGACAGATTCTTGAAGGAAGTAAATTTAAACCAGGTCTTTATTGGCAGAAAGATTAAAATATTTCTACCATTTACTGGTACATTTATTAATATACACATTAGTACATTGATTGTAATAGCACTGTAAAATTAGTACAATTTCTGTACTTTTCATTTTTCACCTCAGAGGGTGATTCATTCATTTATTCATTTACGTATTCTACTAATCAGCCATACACTCAAACCATCATTTATTGAAAACTTCATATATGTCAAAAAATATGAAAGAAGTCAGTGACAAATTTGGGGAGAAAACACAATCGCCGTCCTCAAGAGATGATTATTAGCATCAAGATAATGTTTTTTACTCTCTGATAATACACAGAATTTTAAAAATTAATATATATTTAAAATCTTATTAGCTAAAGTCTGGTTTATACCTGTTTGTATTTATGAATGTAGAGCAAGCTGAACTGTGTGCACCCCCCATAAAAAATTTCATATGTTGCAGTCGTAACACCCTGTACCATAGACTGTGAGTATATTTGGGAGACAGGGCTTTTAAAGAGGTAAATAAGGTAAAATGAGGTCATATGGTTGAGCCCTAAACCAGTATGACTGGTGTCCTCATAAGAAGAATAGATTAGACACAGACAATACACAGAACGTGTGAGGACACAGTGAGAAGACAGACATCTGCAAGCCAAGGAAAGAGGCCTCAGACGAACTCAAATCTGCAGTCAACTTGAACTTGGACTTCTAGCCTCCAGAATTGTTAGAAAATACATTTCTGTTGTTTAAGCCATACAGTCTGTGGTATTTTGTTTTGGCAGCCCTAGCAAACTAGTACAGTAGGTTACATCAGTATGTAAATAAAGTTCAATATGATTACTTTTTCCAGACCCTTATGCATTAGATTGTTTTTTCAGCAGTTGACAAAATACTACAGAGTGATTAAATTTTTTAAATTGCATTTCTGAAAAGTGTCGTAATAATGAAACCTTTTAATATCATGAAAATATTAGTAGAAATATTCTTTTAAAAGCTGTAGAGGAAATTTTAAGATAGTGTGTTATTTTTTCAAATTGATTTTCATTATGAAACTGGAGGTATACTGCTACAGAAACAATTTTGTCCTCAAGATACAATAAATTACATTTTAAAAGGCAGAGAAAGGGAAAAAGGGAGCCCAGTACCAGGTAAGAAACAGGAGAAACAAGGAACATGGACTGTGAGAAGAAAAAAATTTGTAAAATAAATACCCAAGGAAAACATGAATATAGTGTAATTAATACTTATGATTACTTGTCCTAAAATAACTGGAAAATATATGATAGGAACAACAGAAAAAGATAATTTTCCCTAGATATATTTTACTCTCTAAATACATTCTTCTTTCATTCTTTCCCTGCTTGTATCTGTTTATCTTGAAAACATATCTCTTTTTCTTTACAACTGCCTGAGTATACACAAAGCTCTTTTCTTCTACATGAAGGCAAACATGATTTCAGGTATTATGGGAAATTTGATATATCTGCCATCAAATTTATGAAAGTTAGTATACTGTATACACAATATATATATTCATGAAAAAAATTTATATAATATAATCATACTTATACATATACTTATATAAATGTACACATTATAGAGCTAAACACGCACTTTTTTCTGTGAAATTTATAAATTATTCATTTAATCTCCATTATTATGCTACTAAGAAGATGTTCTTATAGACCATTGAAAGATCTTGCAACTTTCAGAAGCCTGAAAATTTGCTGCAGGTCACAAAAATAATAACAGAACCAAAACTCAAATACAAATTTAGATAGATAGATAAATTGATACAGATTTAAGGAGATAAAGATCTAGATGTATAGACATATAGATATATATTTCTACATAAATGTTTCTTCTTGTGTATTTTCTTCCCATCTTCTCACTTTTCAGTAAAATCAAAGGACGATTTACCCACATTTATAGACTATTAAACAGTATTAGAGAGGATGTCTCTTCTTGTTTACTTTCAAAAGTCCATGCCATATATTTAGTAATTAACATAGATAGCTATAAACTAGCAGAAATTATACCTATAAAAGTAAATTTTGGGCTTCCCTCGTGGCACAGTGGTTGAGAATCTGCCTGCCAATGCAGGGGACACGGGTTCGAGCCCTGGTCTGGGAAGATCCCACGTGCCGCGGAGCAACTAGGCCCGTGAGCCACAACTACTGAGCCTGCGCGTCGGGAGCCTGTGCTCCGCAACAAAAGAGGCCGCGATGGTGAGAGGCCCGCGCACCGCGATCAAGAGTGGCCCCCGCTTGCCGCAACTAGAGAAAGCCCTCGCACAGAAACGAAGACCCAACACAGCCAAAAATAAATAAATAAATAAATAAATTTTTTAAAAAAAGAAAACTTTAAAAAAAAAGTAAATTTTATATTTCTAAATTATTTTTAGAACTTTTCATTATTGAGAACATATTGTGAAGAATATACATATATATCTTTATTTGGCCTTTTTATATTTAGTCTTAAATGCCCTCAATATGAAAAATTATGTGTGTGAGCAAAGGACTCATATGTAAATTACTAAACTATACTGGAAAAATTAGATAAAAAAGATTTAATTAAGCAGAGGGGCGGCTTTAACATTTACAAAGTGTTTGTGAGTTTTAACAAAATGTCTTAATTATTGAGTGTTTTAATAAATATATATGATAAAAGTGGTTCTTTTAAGCTCCTGAAGGGTCTTTATCTATATAATTTTACACGCAACTTTATAAATTTTTCAAAAATCTTATTACTTTATTTTTCTATTTTCTATGTTAGATGTACTTGGTAAACATTGTGCAATTGAAAGAAGTGTTAGAATTATGAAAAAAAGTGTATCTTATTATATATCCAATACATATTTGTGTTCTGATAAATAGAGATCAAATTTTAAATTTATTAATTGGAAAAATTATATATTTTGAACTGTATCAGCCATAAAACACATAATATTTAATATTTTAAATTATGCTTTTACTGACACTTAATCCATCAAAGTGGCTACACTTGGCAAAATGTGTGTGATACGAGGCCACAGTATCTTAGACCTAGCCATCATATTCGTGTTCAGAGCTGAACTTTGGGCCATTAATTCTCTGCCAGGAGCTAATGGTCACTGACCAGGCTAATGTAAGTTTCCACATGACAACAAAAAGATATGACCTTTGATCGGATTAGTAAATCCATGCAGGCTAAGTGAGAAGTGGGCCAAAATGCATATTCTCACAAGTCAGAAAAGGAGAAGTGCTACAAAGAGAAGGGTCAAAATATGTGATAGGGGAAAACTCTTAGGGTGATCATCTGAGTTGAGCTTCAGATAATTTCTGAAGCTTTTAAAACTTGTTAGTTTCTTAGCTTTGCACACTATAACAGTTAAACATGTTGACAGGTGCACAATATATGACACTCTTTTCTCAGTAGGATTCTTATTTCTTTTATATTCATGCATCCTCTTCAAGTAATAATAATGTCAGAAATTACTTGCAGGAGTATCTTTTTACATGTAATTTCAATTTGAATTTAAGAATATAAAAAAATGTGATGTTTACTGATTTACTGCTTCTGAATGCAAGTATTATCCTTATATTTGGGATTGGTGATTCACCTGTATTGCATTAAAAAAGCCATGCCAGGTGGTTAGAGCCATACTAAATTCTGAATCAATCATTGCTCATGCTTTGTCAGCTAACGAATTTGTGTCTCCTGTAGATAAAATATCATAATATTCATTTGGGATCTGCCTCTATAATATTGACAATAAAAAATATTGAAAACAATATCCATTCCTTGAACTTTTTAAAATAGTAAAGTCTAAATTTATATAGTATTTCCCCAGCCCATATATAGTTTTATTCATGTCCAATATTGTATTTTTTCATAATAATAGCCATATTAGAAATGGCAGGTATCAATTGTTTTCTTTTACAGAAGAGATTCCAAGGTATGTGGGAGTAGAAACAAGAAACTTGCTGTTCCATGTGTGAGCTCCTGTTTTTCTTAAAGTCAATGGTAACTAGCTAGTAAAATTCAACAAATTCCCTGGTAAAGTCTTATAAAACACAATGCTTGAAACCTAACTGGGACAGACTCAAATGGGATTAAATTTAGTTGAGAGGTGAGATGATCATTTTAAGCCTTCAGTTGATTCTGATGTACACATTTGGCAAAGAATTAACATATTTTATAATGCTTCATACTTTATAAATGTAATTTGTATTTATAGTTCTTTATAACTTAAATTTACTCCTTAGTTTGTAAATAAAGGTATATGTTGAATTAGACATCAAAATGATCTAATAATCATGCTCCCATTCTCAATGAAAATAATTCAGTTATTTCTTTTGAGGAATTCCATTTGTCCATCAGTTATTCAAAAAGATTTCTCATCTTTCTAGACAAATGACAATATAGAGGTAGTAAACTAATAATGAACATACTAAAAAATATATTTGGATATTATGTGTAAAGAGATCCTACATTGTTATGAATATTTTGTTTATACACTCACAAAAATGTGTATATAAAATAATTACCATTTCCATATATACACAAATATATATCTTCTATTCATATATTATATCTTATTTTCATATTCCACATTTCACAATATAAGGAAGTAATTCATTTTCAAAACATTAGCTTGCACCTAGGTAAAATTAATTTCTTTTTGATAGTAGTACTTTCACCAAGGGAGATGAGTTATATTCATTCACATAACAAGAGAAAATTTAACTCAGATGTAATTCAGTAAATCCAAAAGCTTTTTTAGGTTGTAAAAATTACTAGTTTCCTCAGCTTCCTGACAGGCTTATATAATGAATGGTGATTAAAGGACCACTGAATGAATGTGAAGGATAATAGAAAATGTTAGGTGACTAGAAGAGGAAATTAAAGAGAAATGGAATTGCAGAGAAATCAAAAAGGAAAGGAGAGTGGATAATTAGAGTGAAGACAAATAGCAAAAACTGAGCCAAGAAAGGGGAGATGAAATATAAATTTAGACAGAAATTTCTTAGATTGTGCCCTCAATATGAAGACAAAACTCATTATTAATATGAACCTTGTGACTGAGTCTTCTCTGCTAAAAACTAAATGAGTGGTGTCTCTTCTGTATTTTTAAAACATGACATGGTTATGTAAATAAACCATGATATTTTCCAAATGATAAACTTCTCATTTATGTGATTTAAAATTTCAAATAAATTACATATTTCCAGGAAAATTTAGCTAAAGTAAGAAATGTTTATATTACAAGTTTTAATGTATTTCATTCTTACTATTTGTTTATTTTGGTTATTTGAGGTCAATCTTCATGTGTATCTATGTAAACAGCTTTTGGCAGGAAAAAGCTTTTTGCAGGAAAGAGCTCTTAGTAGGAGGCACCCTTTTGTCTTGTCACTAACCTTAAACCAGGCATCCCCATGCTCTACTCATCTCCGGCTCTATCACACCTTTGAAATCTTTTTGTCAGTTCTTTTTGTAGATCAAAGAAGTAGAAATGAAGAATAAGTAATTAACAGATGACCAGATCCATTCCCTAGCTTCCCCTTCAGTAATCTTGCAATAAACTGTGTGGCCAAACTGTGTGAACAAGGTAACACCTAGAGGAAGATCGCAAGAAGTCGAGGAGCCTTCATGCAGTGGGGGACTCTGACCCCCATCTCAATGATTAACTAAGATTACTTCCCCTCTTCCCTTTAAAATTTTCATGGCTGAGCAGAATCTTTGGAGGTGGTTTTTGGGGACACTGAGTCCACCATCTCCCCAGATTGCCAGCATTCTGATTAAAAGTACCTTTCCCTTCTACCAACATTTGTCTCTTTCTCGAGTATTGATTTTTCGAGCGACAAGCAACAGGACGTGATTTGGTAACATCTAGTTTCTTGCCACTAGCTGGCCAATACAATAACATGAAGAATAAGGCACAACTGGTGAGACCCTAGGCATTTACATTTCAAGCTTTGTAAAATGATTTGTCTTCAGAGCTGGAAATGGAGAAATGAGCTCCATCACTGGATTTAGATGGAAATAAAGTTATAATGATCCATATAATCTACTCACTTCCTCTGGAGTAAGCAAAGAGATATATACTATAATTTTCCAAAGTACTTTTCTAGAACTGACCCTTGAAAACTAAATCAAAGGAATTCCTAAAATTCTCCTATGAGGTGTTTTCACAAAGACATAATAGGACATGCCTATAAATAGGATTCTCAATCATGACATAAAGGAAACATTGCCTTAATTCATCTTGAGACAGAATAAATGAGAGCTGAGTTTTCCTTCAAATAATTTTCAAGAACCTGGGGCTTGAGTGCTTCATCAATTTGAAACAGTGAAGAGACACTTTTAGAACCAATTGGCAACATCAGTAACTGGGGTTTGCTATAAATACGTGAAGTATATCACACAGAAGAGTGATAAAAGTGTTTCCTTCTAAAGTTTCTAGTTCACTGTATTCAAAGCTTAAAATATAGTCTTCACCTATAACAGACAGGACCTCCTGAAAGATGTAATTTTTTAAATTATGAAGCAGTCACTTCCCAGTTATTCCAACCAGGTAAACTTCTACCTTAAGCTCATAAATCCAACAAACTAAATTTCCAGGCTTCCCTGGTGGCAGAGTGGTTAAGAATTCACCTGCCAATGGAGAGGATACGGGTTTGAGTCCTGGTCTGGGAAGATCCCACATGCCGTAGAGCAACTAAGCCCGTGGTGCCACAACTACTGAGCCTGCGCTCTAGAGCCCACGAACCACAACTACTGAGCCCGGGTGCCAAGACTATTGAAGCCCACGCGCCTAGAGCCCATGCTCCAAAGAGAAGCCACCGCAATGAGAAGCCCGCGCACTACAATGAAGAGTAGCCCCCGCTCGCCACAACTAGAGAAAGCTCACGCGCAGCAACGAAGACCCAACGAAGCCAAAAATAAATAATAAATAAACGAAATAAAAATTAAAAAAGAAAAACTAAATTTCTTTTTGACAATCAAAGACAATCCGCATGAGACTGTGCTTAACATTCAAATCTTAAACCAAAAAAAAAAAAATCTTAAACCAAAAGCCATACCTAAACTAGGTTATTTTTCTCTAAAAATTAGGCAATGAGATAAAGTACAGCATTTCTCATTAATCAAACTGTCAGTAGTGAGGACACAGTTCATCTTAAAAATAGATGAGGTTTTTTTCCCCATAATTTTTGCCAAAAATCTTGATTGTGAGTATAAGTTTGAAAGATAGTGTATAATCCATGCTTTTACATTTGAGCATCTCACAACACAACAATGATCATCCTTAGTTTGACTTACAATCCATTAAAGTTTGTGTTTTGTTACCAGAAAATGACCAAGGAAAAATGAGCTAAATGTACTGAACACATTCAGTAGCGTGGATGAACCTGGAAGACATTGTGTTAAATGAAAATAAGTCAGTCACAGAGGAGAAATACTGCATGATTCCACTTATATGAGGTATTAGATAGTCAAACTTACAGAAGCAGAAAATAGAATGGTGTTTTCCATGGCTGCAGGGAGGAGAAAATTAAAAGTTATTCAATGGGTATAAAGTTAAAGCTATACAAGAGGAATAAGTTCTAGAGATCTGCTGTAGAAGGTAGCGCCTATAGTTAACAACATGATATGGTACATTTAAACATTTATTAAGAGAGTAGATCTCATGTTAAATGTTCTTATTACCAAAAAAAAAGGAAAGGGACAGAAATATTTGGAGGTTATGGATATGTTTATTACCTTGCTTTTGGTTATGGTATGATGTGTATACGCATACGGCAAACTCATCAGAGTGTTTATATTAAACATGTGATGCTTTGTGTTCATTTTTAAAATCAATACTTTTTAATGGAAACAACTTGACCAAAAATCTTCCACAGAATTTTGAGGTACATTAAAACAAGTTTTAATGAGAAAATAAATAAACAAACAACAAAAACATTTCTCATATGTTTCTGTAAATCTTTTTTCTTCAATATTCTATTTTATATATGTTACCAGATGAATATCTGAGTATGCCATATGCATGGGCAAAAATCAGATTCATTTATTTAGTCTTATTTTCTTATTTTAATACGTAGCACAACATTCTATCATGTATGTGCTTGATAACATATCGTAAAATAACTGTCACATAAGCAATTTTACTAATGTAGCACAACAATCATATACACTAAATTACATTGGAATTAAGTAATTGAGAGAGCAAAAGAAGTCAAAGCCATAACCAAGGGCCAGCTTTTATTCTGTATTTAGAATTTATTCCGAGTAAGGAAAGAAACCACTGATGCAATTTGAATAAATAATAATTTAATTAATGAATAAAAATAGGTCATGCTCTGATTTCCTTAAAAGACATTTTACGGCCACCACTTAAAATAAGAGGCAATTGCTATAATCTGTTGAAAGATAATCATGGTTTGGACTAGGATTGTTATGGAGGAAATGGAGAAAATAAAATAGATGCTGGATATATTTCTGAGATAGAGCTAATGCCTTCAAATAGTTTGAATCTGGAGAGATAAAAGTCAAATATGTCTCCAGAGTTTTGCCTTGGCAGCTGGACTCAGTGGAGTTGAGAGCCATTGATATAGAGATGTCTATGGGGAGGAACATACTAAAATATGTGGAAAGGAGATTTTAGAAGTTTGAGTTTCAGACACTTTTAATACATTCATGTAGAGGTGATACACTGGACATTAAGGCTTAGAATTTAGGGAGAAGTTCTGGTGCAGGGTTATTTGGTAGTTGTAGTATCACAGATGGCTGAATTATCAAAGCAGATGCACACGGATAACAGATCTAACTCAGCATCAAACTTTCCGAATGCTTAGTGCAAGATACAAGCAAAATGTAGGGAGAATCATAGCCTCACAGTATTAGTCTCTCAGATAGCCACCAACTCAACAGGTGCAGCTTCCAAGACAAAATAAAACAAAAAGCAAAGCAAACCAAAACAAAAAAGCAAAACCAGGTATGTTTCCCACCCTGTGATGAGTTTTGATATTGGAGGAAGAGACTGATACTATGTGTACAGGACAATTTAGCTCCGAGGAAGCAGTTTTAGTTTGAGGTTTCCTGGTTTCTGTACTCCATTCATCACACAGGTAGATAGTCTGCGGCTAACTTCCATTCTCCAGCCAGCTTTGCCCTATACATCTTTTCATTTCAGGTTTATTTTCAGTCATCATTGTAGAGAAATGGCATGTCCTGCTTAAAAAAAAATTCTTAGGTAAGAACTTCCTCAGATATATCTTGAGTCTGTAAATCCCATTGGAATATTTACAAGTAGATTTTGTTGAGATCAGCATTGCCTCTTGCATGCCCAGGAGAGAGGGAAAGAGCTACAGACCTGCTGTTAACTCTTTTGTTCCTGGAGTCATCAGCATGCAGATGATATCTGAAGCAATGGAATTACAGTGACTCACATAGTTATGTTTCCTATCAGAGCAAGAAAGTATGTGTAGTAGTATTCCCTTTCAGCTACTCTTCTCCAGATATAGAGTAGAGAAAGCTTTGGATTCAACTTTTTTTTTTTTTTTTTTACGAATTCAGCTTTTTTAGATTCCACATATAAGTCATATCATACAGTACTTTTTGGTTTCTATCTGACATCTCACTTAGCATAGTGCCTCAAGGTCCATCTGTGTTGTTGCAAATGGCAGGATTTCCTTTTTTCTCATGACTAAATAATATTACATTATATAAATATACCACAACTTCTTTATCCATCAAATATCATTTTGAAAAATAAGAACTACTAAATATGAGTAAAGATATGGAGACAACATCGGTGAAAGAAGCAAGTTAGAAATACTTGGACTGACAGCAGTTTGGAGGGATTTTTTTAGACACGAAAGTCTAAATTATTGATTTAGCTAGAATTAGTGTAGAAACTTAGGGTCCCAGAATTTTCCTCTATGAAGTTAAAGCACACTTTCTTAGTTGAAGAGACTGTTTCATAAAAGCTCACTTATATGGTGACAATCAGAAGGGAATAGGGTTAATATGTTAATATTAAGTATTCAGAATAATGTAAAGTATATAGTAAAAGTTATATAATGGATAATTATTATTCCCCTCATGTCTCAAACAGGATCTAATCATTCTCAGATTATAATTGATGAGCAAATCATTTTAAATAGAAAAATGCCAAATATCCCTTTATTGAAAACATGAATTTATACAGTGACTATAGTCAGTATATGAAGGGAAGGAATACACACACACACACACACACACACACACACACACACTCACATATGCCCATGTGTATAGTATGGATGTATCACAATTGGGTTATCTATTCGTCAGTTGATGGGCATTTGATTGATTTCATGTTTTGGTTCTAATGAGTAAAGTGACTATAAACATTTCACATAAAGGTTTTTGTGATAGACATCTATTTTATTTATCATTGTATAAATGTTATAAATATTTAGAAATGGAATAGCTAGTTTTATGATGTGTTTAACTTCATAAAATACTACCCATTGAAGTTATAATTACATTTAGCAATCTGATGAGTAAAGAATGAATTTCAGTTGCTCCACTCTTCTTACCAGCACTTTTGTCTGTTTTTTTTTTTTTTTTTGGTTGTTGTTTTGGTTTCAAAATTTTGGACATTGTACTAGGTTATGTAGTGGTATCTCAATGTGGCTTTAAACTGATTTCCCCTTATGACTAATTATGTTGAACAATCTTTTCTTATGGTCATGTTTCTCCCAAACACCTTTTTTAGTGAAGCTGTCCAATTTTTATTGGGTGCTGTCTTAATACTGACTTGTAAGAATGCATATCAGCTTTGTGTTTTGTTCATATTTTCTTCCAAACTGTGACTAGTATTTTCAATTTGTTAACATTCTCTTTCAAAGAACATAAGTTTTTAATATTTACAAAGTTGAATTTATCAAAATGTTTATAAATAATAATTTTTATATCCTGAGTTATTGTTACATAACCCAAAGTTGCAATGGGTCTCCTATATTTTATAGATATTTTATAGATTTAAGTTGTATATTCAGGTCTATCATCCATTTATTTTGAATAAGATTCAGTTTCTGTTGCAAAGTAGGCATGAAGGTTTGGGTCATTTTTTTCCCCATAACACTGTTCAATTATTCTAGAACCATTTGTCTAAAAGACTATACTTCTCCCGTTGAGTTTCCTTGGCACCTTGGTCAAAAATCAACTGGCCACATATGTTTGTCTTTATCTTTAGACTTCATGCATAGATCAACACAGTGGCTCTAAAGGAATCTCTTATTTGTTCTATCTACAAGGCCAACCTTATTGGAAATCAGTCAAATAATTTAATTATGTGGGTTTCAGAGTTACACAGTAATTCATTAAGTCTCTCATGTGAATGTTAAGGAAGGAATATGGCCCTAAAATTATAATTCAAAGTTATAAAAGTCTACAATCAGCTAGAGCTAAGAATGTATTCTTTGTACAGAGAGGAAAACTGAAAGAGAAGTTGTGCCTTTTCCATTGATGCAAAATATTACACATCATTGATTACTGATTCTCTATTTGGAATAGAATTCTGTCTTTGATGTTAATTATTAGACACTTTCCTTAGCATAAGGAGCCTGGTCTCTCACTGGGGCTGAAAATCAGTCGTATATGAGTCTAGCAAATATAGAGAAAACATTGTTCAAAAAGTGATGAAGATTTAAGCTAAATATCCTCCAGAAAAGACATGGGGCTGAGAAGATGCAGAGAGCTGAAATGTATGCTTGATTTGTGTTGATTTTACTGTCCTGCCAAAAGAATTAAAATATATTTAAAAGATTTGATCACTCTATGAAATATCTTTGACACTACCACACTATAAAATCTAATAAATGTGACCTAATCAAGAGAAGGAAAAAGTGAGATAAACAAATAAAAAATACCCAAAATATAAGAAAAGATTGGTTATGAATAGCAATGGCCATAGTTATTACCAATATGTTTTACTGGGAAGACATATAATCGCTAGAGTTTGGTCTGGGTTCAAGATTGCTTTACTTTTGTTTATTCTTAAAACTGCTAATAATCAATGCAAAATATATGCAATGTAAAGACACAGGTGTATGTTTGATACACCCCATGGATTCCCTCTTTTCTAATAGAAGGGCACCAGTAATGCCCTTACACTAAAATAGAGGAAATAGCTATGCTCTTCCAGAAGCTCCAGCACCTAATCTAATGCATATTTTCTGAGTCTTAAGTTTTCTATTTAAAATTTTTGTTGTTGTTGTCAGCACTGGGTTAAGTTCTCCTTATTTATACCTGTGAGGCAGGGTCTATGAGGTTTTCATTTCTGTCTACTTAGGTTATCTTTTGAGCATGTCAATCTATACCCTATGATAAGGCAAGGGTGGAGACGGCAAGAAGTTGACACATGCACATTGGAAAAGAAAGAAGTAGTGCCCAGTAGTGGGACTGCTGGGTCATATGGTAGTTCTATTTGTAGTTTTCTAGGAACCTCCATACTGTTCTCCATAGTGGCTGTATCAATTTACATTCCCACCAACAGTGCAAGAGGGTTCCCTTTTCTCCACACTCTCTCCAGCTTTTATTGTTTGTAGATTTTTTGATGATGGCCATTCTGACCGGTGTGAGATGATATCTCATTGTAGTTTTGATTTGCATTTCTCTAATGATTAGTGATGTTGAGCATCCTTTCATGTGTTTGTTGGCAATCTGTATATCTTCTTTGGAGAAATGTCTATTTAGGTCTTCTGCCCATTTTTGGATTTGTTTGTTTGTTTTTTTGATATTGAGCTGCATGAGCTGCTGGTATATTTTGCATATACCCTGAGAAAACCATAATTCAAAAAGAGTCATGTACCACAATGTTCATTGCAGCTCTATTTACAATAGCCAGGACATGGAAGCAAGCTAAGCATCCATCGACAGTTGAATGGATAAAGAAGATGTGACACATATATACAATGGAATATTAGTCATAAAAAGAAATGAAATTGAGTTATTTGCAGTGAGGTGGATGAACCTAGAGACTGTCATACAGAGTGAAGTAAGTCAGAAAGAGAAAAAGAAATACCGTATGCTAACACATATTTAAGAAATCTAAAAAAAAAAAAAAAATGGTTCTGAAGAACCTAGGGGCAGGACAGGAATAAAGATGCAGACGTAGAGAATGGACTTGAGGACACAGGGAGGGGGAAGGGTAAGTTGGGACAAAGTGAGAGAGTAGCACTGACATATATACACTACCAAGTGTAAAATAGATAGCTAGTGGGAAGCAGCTGCATATAGCACAGGGAGATCACCTCGGTGCTTTGTGTCCCCCTAGAGGGGTGGGATAGGGAAGGTGGGAGGGAGACGCAAGAGGGAGAGGATATGGGGATATATGTATACATATAGCTGATTCACTTTGTTATACAGCAGTAACTAACACACCATTGTAAAGCAATTATACTCCAATAAAGATGTTAAAAAAAAAAAGAAAAAGAAAGCAGTAGTGAAAAGGGAAGAAAAATAATTCTGCTGTTGAAGGGCAGGGATCATTCAATATATACTGTAAGAAAAGAAAGAGTTTTACTTTATTATCCACCCTAAAACAAAGAAATATATTTTAATACTTAAATCAAAAGAGGAAGTATACAGTAAAGTTTTCTGAATTGTAAACAAATCTCAATGTAACTGGAACATTTTGACAAAGAATGTATGATAATTTTTCATAATAAACTTTCCAAACTTGATACTTGATAATATGTGAACATCCCTAAAAATGTCTTCTATTTCCTCTGGTGAAAGTGCAATTACAAAATAGAAAGTCAAATCTGAAGTGAATTGCATTGCTTTAAGGAATACAATTTCTACTGTATGTAGTGACATTGCTCCTTTGTATAGGAGGTGGGAGGAGTAATTATCTCAGACTAATTTCAATGCATGACAGTTCAATTAACCAGAGAATATAGGAATTATAGTGTTAATATCCATGGGAAGAAACAAAGTAAAAAACAATGAACAGTCTTATTGTTGAAAAACCAAAGGAAATACCTCTTTGTGACAATGCAGGTGGTATAATACTGCATACAATCAAATTTTTACTGTACAGCATTTTGGAACAAAATTGAATTCTGTCATATATGGTAGTTCATTGTATTATGATCTGCTACTCTCTATGGTGTAGGTAAACCACATTTCCAGATGGCAGAAGTAAATATGGACTCCCCATGATGAAAAAATACAAGGCAATTTTAGTTTTGGCATACTACATAATTGTCGAACAGAAAACAAAGATGGGAACAAAGAGAAATTTTGGAAAGTTTATTGATTGCTTTTATTATTTCCTGCCTCAATAAGTAACACATGCTCATGTGGGATATTTTGGGAAATGGAAATATTTGGAATTCTCAGAAACACAGCAGACATGAAAGAGAAAATTAAAAATGACCCCTAATCACACAATATAGAATGTATTGTGAGTTCATGCAGGTGTCTGTGTTTGTGTGTGGTATCTGTGTATTATATTTGTATATAATATATACAACTCATTTGTATATATTTATCATACATTTGGAACCTAATGAATGCAGGGTTTTACACTAAGTATTTGCTAAATATATCATACAGTGTTTGAAAATGTAATTTAATAGTTAAATATGATGTGATTTTTTGGTAGTACAATACTGTAGTATATTAAACAATCCAATAAGGTAGATAAAAGTATTATCTCTATTTTATAGATGTCAAAATGGAAAAAATTAGTTATACAATATCCCATAGTCTTTCTCGCAGAGTTAGTTTCCTTAATAAACATGCTATAAGATATCTTGAATAAAGTTGTATAACTAGGTCAAACGATATAAAAATTCTTGAACTAGGTCCCAAAGAGATATGTGTACATTTGGTGCAACCAACTAAAAGAAAGTTAAAAATATTAAAAACAATTTGAAGAAGTTTAACTTTCTTTAGTTCAACCAGCCATTTTTATACTTGCTTTAGAGAGCAAAAAAAAAAACCTTTACTTATTTATTCATTTATTATATACTACATGTGTAAATTTTACTTAAGCCTTTTAGGAGCTACTTATATGATAGAAATACTTCTATTTTTTCCTGTTTTGCTTGTTATAATTATCTAATCTCAATATTTAATTTAAATATAAATTTTATTTTGGTATTTTTTCACATAAGAAAAAAATTAATTTTTATTTGGAAAAATTACCAATTATAGTTGTTGAATTCTCCTATTGTTTCTATGTTTAAAAGAATTCCTTTTAAAAAATGGCATTATGTTAAATTTCTGGTGGAGATATGAATTAAAATATCCTTTCAAAATAAAATAAAATGAATTCCTTTTATATTTCAAGATCTTGCAAGAATCTCCTTAGTTTTTTTCTAGGTTTTCACATTCATAGTTAACCATTATTTATCTCAAAAGTAGCTCTGAAGCAAAATCCAACTTTTATATTTTTTCTAAATAATCAATCACTTTCACACAATTAATTGAACAATAATTTTTATCCAATAATTTCTACTATTATATTTATTTAAATATAGAAAGGATTTTTTTCTGAGCTGTTTTTCCTGCTCTACTGTTTGCCTAATATTTAATCTGACAGAAACAAGCCTTTATATATTTTAATACACTATTGGACAAAAACCACATACTCTTTTTTTTTCCCCATTTTCCATACTATTTACTCAAAATTCTGTATATAGAACATGTTCATTTCAACCAAGTGCATTTTCTATATAGAAATATTCAAGTGAGAAACAGAAAATAATACAAAAATGTGCAAAAGAGAAAAATGTAATCATTATTCTATCAATAAACGATAGCTGCAAAAAAAAAATGGTGCCTCAGGATTTGTGAGACAATATCAAATACTCTAACATATGTGTATTTGGAGTCCCAGAAGGAGACTGGAGGAGGGAAGAAAAAGAATACTTGAAATACTATCTGAAAATTTTTCATATTGAATGAAAACTGGAACCCATAGATAAAAGAACCTCAATAAATACCAATAAGAAGTATTCACTCTGTGGAATATCAAAACTAAACTGTTGTTTCTGGTTCCATGCAAGGAAGTAGACATTAGACATATTTCTTCCTATTCTTCCTGCTAAGTACAGTTAACAATTCTGCACATATTATATATAATGTGCAGAATTATATATATATATATATATAGTGTACTATATATATATATATATATATATATATATATAGTGTACTATATATATATATATATATATAGTGTGTGTGTGTGTGTTTGTGTGTATATACACACACACACTATCATATAAGAACATAAAAACACTCTGTAAGTTGAAAAGAAAAAAAAAAGAAAATCGTGGCTTGGAAAATTGGCAACCAAACAACATCAGGGCAATTCCTTCTCTAGGCTTCTTATCTGCCTCATATATCCCAGACTTAGAGCTGAAGAAGCCAGAAAACCAGAAATGCTATTTAGCAGAGAAAAAATAAATTAAAATTAAAAATAAATAAAAGCCTGCTCTCTCTAGTCAAAGGACCAGGAAAGGGGAAATCTATCAAGGCAGAAAATCTTTAGACGATAACTGCCTGACCCCAACAAATACCATGAAAAAACGTGCTACATCCCCATCTCTACCAGCAAAGGCTGAAATGGGGAGCCTAGACTTCCACCATTGCCCAACTGTAATGAGGCATACCTCACTGGTGTGGTATCAGACAAGTCCAAATGGGAGTTGGAAATTCCTTCCCTGCCCGGTGGTAATGAGACTCCCTCCATCCCTCCCAACACACACACACACACACACACACACACACACACACGGTGTCACTGTAGACCATTTAAGACACCTGACTTTCACATCCAACCAGCAGCAACAAGAAACCTCTCTACCCCACTGTCCCACATAGTGTCAGAGGAGCCTGAGTGGAAGCTAGAACTTTCACCACTGCCCAGAGGTTACTAAACCTTCAACCTCCATGTTGTTAGTGGAAGTCACATAGGGAGCAGCAATGGGATGACCTTCCTTCTCACAGCTAGAATATATCAGTAGTGGCTTAGCAGGGAAAGTAGAATTTTACCGCATTCTCCTACTGGGGCAGTGTAAGAGAAGGCTTCCAAAACAAAAGATTCAGTTGAAAGCCACAGTCACATAAAATAATATGCAAGATTTCCAGGATACAGTGTAAAAATCAGTCATTATATCAAGATCCAGGAAAATATCAACTTGGATGATAGAAAGAAAATTTGCAGATGCCAACACCAAGATGACACAGATCCTGGAATTATCTGACAAAGATATTACAGCAGCCATAATAAAATGCTTCAATGAACATGTTTGAAACAAATGTAAAATAAGAAGTCTTAGCAAACAAATAAGTATAAAAAAGCACCAAATGGAAATTTTAGAAGTGAGACATACTATTGCTGAGAAGAAACAAACATAAAACAAAATAAATAAAAAAAACAGTGGTTGGGCTCATCAACACAATAGAGATACAAAGGAAAGACTCATTGGACTAGGAAATACAAATTACCCAACTTGCAAAGCAGAGAACAAATAAACTGACAAAAATATATAGGTAGAGATATCAGGAACTTATGTGAAACCAAAAAAGGATCTAGCATTCATGTCCTGGAGTCCTAGAAGGATGAAAAAAAAAGGGGGGGGGGGGAGGGCATGAGTTTAAAAAGTATTTGAGGAAATAAAGACTGTAATTTTCTCAAACTTGGCAAAAAACATACACCTACATCTTCATGAAACTGAGTGAAATTCCAACAGGATAAAGCTAAAAAAAAAAAAAAAAACCTCACTAAGGCACATCATAATCAAGCTATGGAAAACTGTAAGAGAAAACTAGTCAGTCAATAGACATCAGAATTCTCATCAGAAAACACAGATAACAGGGGGACATGACTTTTTTTTCTAGTGGTATTGAAAAAACAGAGAAATCAAGCAGTTCTTAGATGAAGGATAATTGAGGTTTGTTGCCAGAAACAACCCTAAAAGAATGGCTAAAGCAAGTTTTCTAAAAAGAAAATATAAAATAGAAGAAGGAATATTGGAGCACTATGAAGGAAGAAACTACAACAGAGTAAAACTCTTGAGTACATACAATAGATTTTCTCTTGAGTTTTCTAAATTATACTCAGCATTTGAGGCAAAAATTATAACATCGTTTAATGTAGTTTCCAGTATGTGTAGAGGAAATATTTGAGAAAATATTATTATAAATGGGAAAGGGTAAAGGGACCGAAAGTGAGTTACATTTTATACATTACACTGGTAAAACGGAACACCAGTAGACCGTGATACCTATACCAATGACTAGCAAAGATATACAAAGATACATACTAAAAAACACTATCGATACTTCAAAATGCAATTCTGGAAATGTTTAGTAACACTCAGGGAGGCAGAAAAAAAGTAAGCAGAGAAACAAACAAAAAAGAGAGTACAAACAGAACGCAGAAAACAACACAGAAAATACCAGCTATACAAAAATTTTAAAATATCATTAGTAATATTGAATGCAAACACATTAAATATACTTTTTATGAGACAGAGATTGGATGAGTACATAAAAGAACCTGTCTCAATTATAAGCTGTCTACAAGAAACACATTTCAAATATTATAATAGAGGTAAATTTAGTAAAATAATGGAAAGATTTAACATGTATGTGATAATCAAGAAAAGCAGGAGTATCTACATTAAAATCAAAATTCAGAGCAAAGAGAATTACCACAAAGAGGGATATTACATAATAATAAAAGTACAGTGAGAAGACATAATAATCCTAAATGCATATGCATGAAACAACAGAACTGTTATATGCAGAAACAAACCTTCTAGAAATGAAAAAAGTATATAAACATCCATGATTATAATTTGAGAATTACTTAGCATTTTCCTCAACAGTTGGTAGAATGATCAGTCAATTCATAGTATATAGATAAAAATCATCAAGAAATAGAAAAACTCAACATTATCAACCAACAGTATCTAATTTTCAATTATAACACTCCACCTAACAATAGCAGAATGCATGTTCTTTTCAAGTTTCTAAGGAACATTTGTTAAGACAGTCCAAATCTCTTGCCTTAAAACAAATATCAACAGAAATAAGATAAATAAAGTAATGTGGAAAGTATTCTTTGATCAAAATGGGAAAAGGACTAGAAATCAATAATAGATGACAGAAAAATCTCCTAGAAACTAAACAACATAATGTTAATAAAACATTGTCAATGAGGAATTGTCAAAGGGAAATTTAAAAATATATTAAACTAAATACAAATGAGAATGCATCATATTAAAATGTATTAGGTGCAGCTAATGCAGTGTTGGAAGAGAAATTAATAGCACTGAATACATACATTTTTAAAAAAGGGGAAAATCAAAATAATAAACAAGCTCACACCTCAGGAAACTAGAAAAAGAAGAGCACAATAAACCCAAAGCAAGCAGGAGAAAGGAAACAATAAAGATAAGAATAGAAATCAATAAACTGAAAAGAGAAAAATACTACAGAGAAAAATTAATGAAACACAAAGCTGGTTCTTTGAAAGGATCAATAAAATTGACAAACCTCTAGCAAGACTGACACATGAAAAAAAAAAAAAGACAGAAGAAACAAATTACTAATATCAGGAATGAAACAGGGTATATCACTACATCCCTGAAGATACCAAAAAGCTTCATAATACAATACTATTGCACTCAAGTATACTCAATACTTAGGATAGGGCTCATCAATTGCACTCCTGGGTATTCATCTTAGAAGAACAAAAACTGATATCAACACAAAAAAATCTGAGCTAATTGATGGAGATGAAATTCTTTTAAAATAATCAGTTATTCTATTTAGGCATCTTTTAGTCCTGTGGTAAGACTGGCATTAATCAAATTATCACATAAATATATTAACAACATTAAGTGTAGTATATTCTGTGAAGGAGAAATACATTATCCATAAAGTAATACAATAGGATCAACTGACAAAACCCAGAAAGTAAGAGAATGGATCCTGAGGAAGACATGATTGAATTGATATCTGAAGGAATGTTCAAGAGGTAATATGGTGTATATACACTACCAAATGTAAAATAGATAGCTAGTGGGAAGCAGCCGCATAGCACAGGGAGATCAGCTAGGTGCTTTGTGACCACCCAGAGGGGTGAGATAGGGAGGGAGGGAGGGAGACTCAAGAGGGAAGAGATATGGGGATATATGTATATGTATAGCTGATTCACTTTGTTATAAAGCAGAAACTAACACACCATTGTAAAGCAATTATACTCCAATAAAGATGTTAAAAAAATTTTTTTTAAAAGAGTTAATATGGTGAAGAAAAAGTACCAGAGCAAAATCAATCCCATGGAGAGATATCTGTTCTCTACAATAAAAGTGTTTGAAGCAGGAAGTGTGTGTGTGTGTGTGTGTGTGTGTGTGTGTGCTATATCATACCTCACATGATTAGTTAAGAGACTAATTCAGATAAGAAATAATGGCATCTTGGTCTAGGTGAGGGTGATGGGGATTAATGAGAAAAGTAGATGTATTTCAGAAGACAGGAAGTGAAGAGGAAGACTGTGATCCAGAATCCAAAATTCTCAATAAATGAGTTTGGGCACTGTGTTGATTTCTCAATATTTAGGATATTTTCTGTTTCCTCTGAAGGGAAGAAAAAAAAATCACTGAAAATGTGAGGCACTTTGTACTTCAGAGAACACTGAAGTATAAAGGATTGGGGAGTGCTACAAAATAACCTAAGAACTGTTAATGAAGCAGCTCGTATTTAATTTTACTTTCTGTCTTTTAGCTTTTTGCCAACCATCTTATTCCAAAAATGAGGCAAAATGAGTAGCAATATAACAACTAATACTGTACTACTACTTTCTGCTTAAATTTCTCTCCAGGAACTCAGGGTATTACATAGGTATTATTCTATCAATCTTCACAACATTGCAAATAAGAGCACTGACATTCCAGGAGCACTGGGAAAGAAGAATGAGTATTATAAGTGTGATAATGGTCAACTGAAATGTTAGATTAGTTCTAGTAGCTCAGTGCAAGCTCATTAGGCAAAGGTTTGGTTTAAGAACTATATTTTACTAACTTCGTTATGAAAGTTGAACATTCATATCAATTAATTCACACTCTCTCTCCCTGCCTCATCACTGATTTTAAGAGAAGGTCTTTGATATAGGTCAGGGAATATATTAAAGAATGGAGATTTCTTGGGGAAGAAAAATTTTAATTGATTGATTATTTTCCATGTGTTATTTTCTCCCTTTTTGATGAATTTTAGGACATTCTAGTATCCAGAACACAGAAAAGGACAAATATTATATAGATGTAAGGAAATATTAGTTTAATTTGGGTTTTCCAGAAGCATGTATTAAGATGAGTTTCTCCACGCAAATGATTTATTACAGAAGAATTCTCAGGGGGAGCCAGATAAGGCGGAGGGTAGAAAGCCAAGCCAGAGGGGGGTGTCAGGAAAAGGTCCTTCAGAGGGCAGGCATGAGCTTGCTCACAGAAGAACTGTAGAGAGTAAATTACACCTCATAGTTTACAAGGAAAAGGAGCTGGGATTTCACTGGAGGGCAGTGCCATCATTGGTTAACTGTTGCCCAGGGAGCAGGTGTAGTAGGGAAAGAGGGGCGGAGATATAAACTCAGAGATATATTAGCTCTCTGTGGCTACTGGTGAAATGTCTCCAGGGGCCCAAGGCAGTCTCCTAAAAAGGAAGCACAGAAGCTGGCTTCCTAAAGCATGCTGAACACTGGAGGGGTACAGAAATGGTGAAATGGTAAAATCTCCAAGAATGTGGGCACAGTAATGATATGGTCTGCCACAAATATAACTGATTAAGTGGAATAAGGAAACATAGGAGAACCACCTTGAGAATAATTGAGATTTCTGTAGAAGGAAGCAGAACAAATAAAATAGAAAAATAAAAACAGGAGAGAAAAATACACTGTAAATAGACTCTCAAATCTGTAAATACCAAAAAAAAAAAATCTGTTCGAAGAAAAATAAATAGAAATAATCAAGATTGAAGTGTTCCAACAAGTAATATTTTTAAACTTGCAGCAACCCAAGCATAAGAAGTAGGTCAGCTTCATACGAAAAGTAAAATAAAATATTTTACATTACTTCAGAAATCTTAGTAATATTAGGTGACAGAAGACAATGGAATATACCAGATATCATTCACATGTCAAGATAGAAGAAAGCATTTTCAATTATCTACATAATGTAGACATTTAACACGTAGGAAATCTTTTTGAAAAAGTACCTGAAGATATAATCCTGCCAGCTGAAAAATAAGGCAGAACTTAAATATCACAAAAAGGAGAGTTTTGAAATGAAATGATTGATGGACTTAGGATCTAGGATAAAAAGAAAAATGTATATTTTTATTGAAAAGTTAAAATAACCATATGAACAATGTGATTATTAACTGTTGTATTTTGGCAGAAAAATTACACAATTTAAACTGTTATAAAAGATTCAAACATATTATATAATCCATGAAGAACTTCAATCTGTTAATAACCTCCATGCCACAAAAACAACCCACAGGTCCACAGATCGAGATGGCTACACTGCTGAATCCTAAGAAGCATTTAATGAGAAAACAGTACCAATCCTGTGCAAACTCTTTCAATAAAACGAAACAGAGGCTACACTCCTGAAATCATTTTTTGTGGCTTGCACAAAGCTGATTCAAAAACTGAGCAAGTGTGTTACAAGACATAAATGCTATATGGAGGCTTTTATAATGAATGTAGCTGCCTCAAGAAGCAGAGCATGCAGCTGGGTTTCTGGATTGTGTTGCTCATGAATTTTATGAGCACATGGAAGATTTTTGTTCTGAGTAGAAGTGTGACACCAGCAATCTGTATCAAACGGTGCAGTCAGAATCATCTATGTTTACCTTGGTAGTGGGATGGCATGTTACTAGATTACTAGAAGGAAGGGCATTAGAAGACCAAGTGAGCAAGGAAAAAAACAGTATATGATACATATATATAGTGACTTGAACTCTCAACTCTGAGCACCACTGGAAAAAACAGTCTTGTGTGTGTTTGTGTGTGTGCTGACCTGAGATAACTTACCATGAGTAGGCCCAGTACCTGAAGGTTCAGCTACTTGAGTTGTAAAACCTGTTAAAGGCACAATCTAGTCACGTGTGGTCATTTGTTAGACTCAAATAGGCCCCTAACTTTTGGGATGGGCATTTTTGGATACAAAGAAACAAGTCTAAGAAACTTGAAAACCCAAGTTTCAAAATTAATGTCTGTCAGAGCAAGCCATCCTCTAAGCTAAGGAAACTATCATTTTGATGGGGAAAAAAAAAGAAGAAAAAAAGGGATATTTATTCTTCTCAAGACCTACCACCAACATAACACATTGTTTCTAGAACCAAAACTCAATCTCAGCAGAGACAAGAGAAATAAAAGAACTTTCATATTACTAAAGCCACAGTTGGAAATCGCCTCCTAAAAATCAAATAAAAATTATAATAAGTTTAATAGAAAAGCTCCTGTTCTTCGAAACTGACAAAATATTAGTAAAAATAACCTGTGCAACATTAAATTTATATTTACAAATATTGGTGTATATATTCATTATACATGTAAGCATAATGTGGGTTTTTTTTGTGTGTTTGCTATAGTTTAAAATACTAATCCTAATGTACTTAGAAATTTTGGATCCATAAAAAGCTTTGAATCAAGATCATATTTTTGATTACTAAAGATAATCAATTTCATTAAAAAAGAAAAAAGAATGAGAGCTTCAGAGTATACAGTCATTCTAAAATGAACATTAGAATGACTAGCAAGGAGTCAGAAACAAATATTTGATGAAAATTTTAGTTATTATTAGAAATAAGGAAGAAATAAAGTAATTATTATAACAGAGAAAATCAGGGAGAAATCTATTATGTATAAATTCTTCCTAGGGAAAAACAGCAGTGTTCAGGATGAAACAGAAATTAGAAAATGAGTCTATGGGCTCCTGCTTGACCTTATTGCCTTTTCTGACGTTGGATCTAAAGTTCACGTGTTATGTATCAAAATCCCTGCGTGGATTAAATGGGCAAGAAGATATTACCTTGATGCTGTATGTTACAGTGCATAGCTCTCACAATGACCCATAAATCAGAGCCAGCACAAATTCATTTACATAGAAACAACGCTAAGTTCAAGGACAAAGTTAAGCTGTACTCTCAGTAAAGTCAGGGAGAACTAGAGAAAAAATTGTATATGTCAGTTTACTTATTTATTTTTTTGCTACTGATATTAATAAATATTTTCTAACAATACTTAGATTGTTTGGATTTCTAAAATGGTCATGGATATGTAAATGAAACTTCTATTTTGTATATGCTTCCCTGTCTTAATGGTGATCATTGGCTCAAATATATTAGTATTCTTTTATTAAGGGAAAATTATCATCAATGCATAAACATATTTTATAAATTGATAAAAAATATCGAGACTTTACTTCCATGTGATTGAAATAAATAACAAGCAGAACGTTGCCGGTTTTAAGCTAAATACCACAATAAGTATATATTTTCTTCTCTCAGTAGCTGTTAATATATGAAATAATTTCTCAGGCTTTTGAAATTATTTGATCTGTTTTTTAATCTTTCATGGTATTTTATTTAATATTTATTACACTTCCATTTGTCAATTACTTCAGGAGTAATTTCACTCCATTCCAGTTTGGTTTTGATGTAAGCTAAAAGTGAAAAAAAAAAAAAAAAAGATATAGCTGTTTGTTAGATTATACCACATAGCTTTACAACATAGCTATGAGAAAGTCATGCAGGTTTAGTTATTGTATCTTTAATCTCTGGTGGGCAGGAGTGTATGCCTTATTTGGCTTACATTAAATTCTATTTTGAGTTTTTGCTACTTGAGATAAAAATAAATACTTAAATGGCAGTCCAATATTCAGGAAGCTTTTAACACCTGTTAACATTTGGAGTGGTTCTAGATGATAAAAAACATAGTTTAAAAGTTTAATTAATTTAACTTGGACTGTAGTGGTTCCTGGTGTTGTATCATATATTTAAGTCATTAAGGTTAAAATTAGGTTATTATTTTTTATAAAACCTATACAAATATATCAACTTATTATTGAAACAGATTTACCACAGTTTACTTAAATGTTAAATGTTTCCTTCTGGTTTTACAATGGAAGCATCAGAACAGAATTAAGGATCATTCTACTTTCTGATAATTTTGAAAACATTTAAAATATGTTAATATAATATATCCCTTATTGCTTATAAAGAACAAGTCTTTAAAATGTGTAAGAGTAGATAGGTGATATATACAACGATACTTACAAATAATACATACAAATACATATTTTTACATATATATATATATAAAACCAGAACACTATGGTAGACATCTGAATTGCTTAGCCAACAGCCATCCTATCCCAGTTCAAACAGTGGGCCCTTTTTGGCCTAGGTATACCATGGTAATCATATAGTCTCTGCACATGATTGGATCAGGGTGTCAGGCTTGAGTTTTGGCTACTTACATTATGAGCTAAAGAAAGGATATGTGATATTATTTAGATTAAGGGAGGGTTTTCATGAGAGTTTATGGAAAATCTTTCTTTGTTTCTCTTAATTAAGGTCCAGGGAAGAAAAGTCCTCACTCCCTCAGTTATTGCCTCGTGTAGATATGAGGTCTTGGGTATGAGGGCTGGAACTTCCAAAAGACTATAACAGTAACGAGTTTAAAGGTGAAGCCAAAACAAACAAAAATAAAGGATATCTAAAAGGACCACAAGATAAAAGAATGCAGATTACTAGACTAGATCACTTCTGAAGCCTGCCCAACTCTGAGTATCTGGATATGCATCCAATAATAGGTTTCTTAATTTTAAAAATATTGAATTAGAGCATATATAAATTCCTCATTTTTAAAATTGACATTAGCTTTTTTCTTAATTTCAGCTAAATCTCCTTAACAGATTTACATAGAAATTAAGATAGACATTATTTGACAGTAATCTGGTCTATTGACAGCGAAAACATCTTTCCTCTCACTTCAGTTTAGTTCTTGGAAAACACATGAAATTTTGGTAAAGGCCACCTATAGCAAGCTTCCTCCCAACAAAAGACAAAATTCCTAAAAATATCCATTCCTATTCTTGCTCCATGTATACTCCAAAATTATTATTGAGTAGCTTTTAAGTTGGAATTTATATATTTATTCACAAACTGTATAAATTTATTTTATATTTTGCTAACAAATCCAGCAATAATTACATAGTAATAAGGAAGAATGTATTAAAGTCTAATAAGGAAAGTTTATAGTTCAACAATTCTTCTGCAGGAGAATATTTTTTAAGAAGACTTTATTTTTCAGATTCACAGCAAAGTTAAGTAGAAAGTACAGAGAGTTCCCATATGCACTCTGCCCTCTCACATATAAACCTTCCCCATTATCAAATTCCACATGAGCAGTGCATTTGTTACAATCAATATGTTTACATTGATAAACTGTTACCATCCAAAGTCCATAGATTACATTAAGTTTCACTCTTAGTGTTGTACATCTTATGCGTCCAGCATTATATTATCATATGAAATAGTTTTACTGTTCTAAAAATTATCTATATTCTGCCTATTCATCCCTCCCTCCCCTCAAACCCCTGGCAACCACTGATCTTTTTTTCTGTCTCCATGCCTTTTCCAGTATGTCACATACTTGGAATCATACAGTATGTAGCCTTTTCAGATTGGCTTCTTCCATTTAATAACACTCATTTAACTTTTTTCATGTCTTTTCATGGCTTAATAGCTCATCTCTTTTTAGTGATGAAAATGTTTCTATTGTCTGGATTACTGCTATTGATTCATCCATTCACCTATGAAAAGACTACCTTGGGTGCTTCCAAGTTTTGGAAATTATGAATAAAGCTGCTATAAACATCCAAGTGCAGGTTTATGTGTAGACATAAGTTTTCAACTCACTTGGGTAAATAAATACCAAGTGTGAGGATCGTACGGTAAGAGTATATTTAATATTGTAAGAAACTGCCAATTGTCTTCCAAATTGCCTGTACCATTTTCCATTCCCACTAGCAATGAATGAAAGTTCTGGTTGCTTCATATGCTTGCAAGAATTTGGTCTTGTCAATGTTTTGGATATTCACTATTCTAACAGGTGTGTAGTGGTATCTCATTGTTATTTTAATAGGCAGTTCCCTCATGATATACAATGTTGTTGTGCATCTTTTCATATACTTATTTGACATCTGTACATCTTCTGTGGTATGGTGTCTCTTAAGATCTTTTGCCCATTTTATAATCAGGTTGTTCATTTCCTTATTGCTGAATTTTAAGCATTGTTTGTAGGTTTTGGATAGCAGTCTTCCATCTGATATGTCTTTTGCAAATATTTTCTTCCAGTCTCTGATTTCTCATTCACTTGACAGTGTCCTTCTCTGAGCTGAAGTTTTCAATTTTAATGATGTCTAGTGTATTACTTATTTGTTTCATGGATCAAGCTTTGGTGTTGTACCTAAAAAGTCATCACCAAACCCAAAAGTCATATAGATGTTCTTATATATTATCTTCTAGTAGTTTCAGATTTTGCATTTTTTATTCAGGTCTATGATCTATTTTGAGTTAATTTTTGTGGCAGGCGTAAGGTCTGTGTCTGCTTTCTTTTTCTTTTTTTTTTGGCATGTGGATGTTCAATCATTCCAGGACCATTTGTTGAAAAGACTACCTTTGTTCCATTCTATTGCTTTTCTCCTTAATCAAAAATCAGTTGACTATATTTGTGTGGATCTATTTCTGGACCCTCTATTCTGTTTCATTGATTTATTTTTCTGTTCTTCCTTCCAAACCACACTGTCTTGATTACTGTAGCTTTATAGTAATTCTTGAAGTCTGTATAAAGTATTCTTTACAGTAATTAATCTGTCCTCCAACTTTATTCTTTTCCTTCAATATTTTTGTTGACTATTCTGGGTCTTTTGTCTCTTCATGTAAACTTTATAATCAGTTTTTCAATATTCATACAAACACACACACACACACAGATTTGCTGGGATTTCTATTGGGGTTGCATCAAACCTATAGATCAAGGTGGGAAGAACTGGCATCTTAATATTGAGTCTCCTAGTGATGAAGAGGAGACGTTTTTACATATAATTTTTCTGATATTTTTAAATTCATATCGCAAGGTCAATAAAAATTTACCTTAAAGAGGAACATGATTTCATTTTTCAGACCTGGGACTTTAGCGCCTGGCAAACTTGAATGATACATTTGGGAATGAGTCCAGTAACTAAGTAACTGTCCATGATTCATATTAGAGAATATTGAGAGCAATTTTCAGAAAAACAAAGGTGGACTATGTAATGCAGGTAAGTTTATGTTATGAATTATTAGACAAGATTAACACTTCTATTTTAAATGTATTGCTCCAGCTATGATCAAAAGACACATGGTCTCAGCTACCTTCCCAATATTCTCTTGATAGCCTCTTGTGACGTTAAGTACATCTCATCTTTTTAAAAAATGACTCATTTGGATGCAACAGAGAATAAAATAGAAAGAAGGAATGCAAATAATGTCCAAACTTTAAAACTTATGCTGCAAACTGATAAAAATAATAATTAATATGTATTTATCTTGTTAAAATTGTAGGTGAGATAGATGATTAATGTATGAGTAGATGACAGATAGGTAGACAGATAAATGAGAATTATCAGTAAATATTATAGATATTTGAGCATAGGGATAGAATAGAGGCTTTGAGGATTAACAGTAGTCTCAGATTTTATTTGAAATCAAAGTGGTAGCTTTGATATTCACAGTATGGAGGCAACATTAATTAGTTATATTAAATATATTAAGTGACTTTTCCATGAAAGTTAATGCAAAAATCTTGTTAAACAGAATGAAGAAACAGACTCAGAGGTGAATAACTATTTCATATTGAGGATAGAAATATCCAAAATTGACATATTCATCTATAATAGCAAATAATGGAAAATATTGGTATTATAAACAGGAAATCTTCAGAAAGACCATTTTCTTGCCAAGAAATAATGCACAAAGATATTGTAGTTAAATATGTAGAGCTTACCAATACAAGTGCAAGTTAATCATCTTACTAAGATGATGTTGAATAAGGCATTTGTGATATAAGACAAACCAGATCCAAAATATCAAAAGCACCATTTAACAGATATTTACTTGATCTTCTATCTCACCCTTCCCACTTAGCTAGTATCTACATATATTCTTTACTCTGACACAGATTTTTATCCTCTGTGTGCATTGAGTCATATAATTTTTATTTAATATGGATTCTGAGCCAGGCACTTTAGTAGGCATTGGTCATGAAAAAAAAAAAAAAAGAAGAAGAAAGAAAAGAAAGAAGAAAAGAAATATTCCTTAATTGTGGAAACCCACATCTTTGTTTGGGAGGTAGAGCCTCATTGTCTTTTCAATGAATATAGAAAAATGTGTTTAAATTCATTAACAATCAGGTAATTAAAACCACAGTGTGATAGAGAGTGTGATATTTCACACCCATCAAAATGGAGAAATTATTAAGTCATTTAAAAATGTCAAAGTTTGGCATGGATACAGAGCTGACGAAAGAGTAAATTGGTCAAACCAGTTTGGAAAATTTTTTGGCAAAATCTATTAAAGCTGAGCAAAACATACTATCAAGCACATCACCACATCATAGAATTGTTCTTCTCCTTTTAAATTTGGTAGTAAAAATAAAATCAGAAGTTACTTTTTGCATACTTATATAAATGCTATTAAAACAGCAGTCTATATTTTTACTTTACAATATATTGAAAGTCAGGAAACAAGAGATATTTAGATGTTTATTACATGCCATCTTAATCATTCTCTAAAGTTTATTTTTTGAATATTGCTTTTTGAGTACTATTGCTGTTTTGCTTTCCTAAGACTTTCTGTTTTCTCATTTTAAGAGCATAAAACTTGTGTTCTTTTCTAGCCATTAGGCTTAGAAATTTACCCGATTCTTCCATTCCAGAGAAATCCATTTATCTATCATAGAGATATTATGTCTCATTTTAGTCAATATACAGAATCAGGGAATCAGCTAGTGACTTTCAGGTGGAAATGGTTTAAAATGATACTGATGACCAATAATTACATTTTTAGAAAACATGCCTTATTCAAACAGAGTTGTTGCTCATGCAGAAAAAGCGGAGATCTAATTCTCATGCATGTATGCATATAAGATTATATAGGTATACATGTATATATATAAGAAGTGCATTTAAGAAGTATACATATACATATTCTGTGTGTGCATGTGTGTGTTCTCATTTCATTTATGAATGTGCAGAAAAAATGGTACATAAAATCCTCACAATATTGTCTTAGTCTCTATGAAATTAATATATTGGACAAATATTTCATTTGAGCAAATTCAGAGCGATCAAATATTAAAACATTTACTAATATTCTGAATTATTGGTAAAGAAAATAATGGCATAATAATTTCAAAAAATGTGGAGAAAACTTTCAATAAAATGCAACACTCAATGTCCCAGAAATCTAACAAAATGGAGTCCTTTCTATATCATCATAAAATATTTACCACAAATGTCAGTGCTTTATTGACTATAAAATCAAGAAGCAAATCATGAAAACTTCACCAAAAAGATTTCACCCCATCTGCAAAACTTTAATAAGGAATGTAATTATCTGGGACTATGTGCAGTTGTATAAAAATATTAGTCCTGGTTTAACCATTAATGAATAATAAGACTAAATTGGATTCTAGTTGTATAAAATGTAGTGGGTATATGAGGATTTAATTTAGGTTCTTTTAGAAGGAAGTGGGATTAAAATGTGGGAGATCAGAGAGAGGAAAAAAAATAGGTATTTCTTACACCACTAGACACCATTTTTAAATGATCACAGGACAATACCTATAAAAGGTAAATTAAGGGAGACTTACAAATTGTTGTACTAGTAGTCACCTTAAAATTAGCAGTTGTTGCAGATGGAATTTTATGATGATCTCTAGCATCACAGAAGGAACCCTGGATAATTGTCCTTATCACCACTGACAAAGATATAGAAATGTACACTTATGATTTATTTTAAAACCTTTCCAAATGCCTCATGTATATATCACATTATTGCTATTCTATCAAACATAATCATTTATTTGCTGCATTTTTGCTAATGTATCAATATTAAAGTACAAATTATTTCAGAAAACATTTAATTATAACAACTAGTCTACTTTGCCTTCAAGTTCTTGAATTTTGTCATTCATGATGCTTTCTGTTCCTTTTATAAACTTCATGGATGAATAGTTGTTATGTTTAATAAAAGAACTAATTATTGTGTCCTACATGTATTATTATAAGTAGAACTCATAAAAGTATTCTGAAGAACATGACTTTTACAGATCATTATTCTCTACTATTACTTTATGGTATCTTAGTGGACATTTGCATTTGATTACTAATTTTGTCTCAATTCTTGTGCATATTTAAATATAACTACATCAACTTGGGCTGTATGTATGTAGCACATATATTCATTATTGTTTAGTTCATGATTTTTAACTTTTACTTGTTACAGATTTTTTTTAAAAACTCATTTTTTATATTTATACCTATTTTTTTATAATAGATAAAATTTTATAATAATGTGTATATTTTCTAACTTGGATGAATGCTTTATCTTTTTGATCACCTTTTTATTATATCAAGAATTAAAGGAATAAATAAATAGTTCTCTTTTGATATGGAAATTTCTTTATAAAAGCAATTCTTTCAATATATTAATAAAATCTTCCTTTATCCTATAAACTATTTAGAATTGACTTAAAATGGTCTGAAAATTATTAAATCAATCTGTATCTGTTTTTGAACGGACCACAGTAACCACAGCCAGCCAATTACTGACTGATTTATTCATTCAGTAAATCATCACTGACTCCTTACACTCTTCTAGCACTAGAGTCTGGAGAATACAGTAGAGAATTTTAAAAAGTTATTGCCCTTTTATTGTCTTTATTGAACTTATATTTTAGCTGGTTAGAGAGAAAAAATAGGTTTATAATGTATTGTTAGTAATAAGTGCTATGGTAAAAATAGAGCAGAGACATGACAGATATTTTCAACTAAACTTTTTTAAGGAGATGTCTTCTGAGGAGATGACATTTGAATGGAAACAAGAATTAAGTGAGGATACAAGCATACACATATCTGGGGGCCAAGACTCCTAAGGCAGGATCACTTTTGAAAATTTAGAAAATACCATAATAGAAAGATAAAACTCAATATACTAACAATCACAAACAAAGAAGAAAACGACATTAAATTGTATCATCTACACACACAAGTGTGCTTGAACATTTTTGATTGGATGCCTGGCATTGCGAGTTTTACCTTGCTTGGTGCTGCATATTTTTGTTTTCGTCTCAGAATTTGGGAAATTTGTTCCGGTATACTGTTAAAGTACATGGATATAGTTTGATCCCTTCAGTGCTTGCTTTTAAATTTTGATAGGTGGGAAAAGAACAGCTTTAATTTAGGTATAATTTTGCCCCATTGCTGAGGCTATATCATTCTGAATACTCTATGTCAGGGGTCCCCAACCCTCGGGCCACAGACCGGTACCTGTCGGTTGGTCTTTGGCCCATTAGGAACCAGGCCGCACAGCAGGAGGTGAGTGGCAGGCAAGCGACTGAAGCTTCACCTGTATTTACAGCTACTCCCCATTGCTCGCATTACCATCTGAGCTCCACTTCCTGTCAGATCAGTGGCGGCATTAGACTCTCACAGGAGTGCGAACCCTACGTGAACTGCGCATGCGAGGGATCTAGGTTGCGTGCTCCTTATGAGAATCTAATGCCTGATGATCTGAGGTGGAGCTGAGGCAGGGATGCTAGTGCTGGGGAACGGCTGCAAATACAGATGATCATTAGCAGAGAGGTTTGACAGCACATAGACCATAATAAATTAATTGCTTGCAGACTCTTATCAAAACCCTATCAGTGAGTGGCAAGTGACAATTAAGCTGCATCTGGTGGCAGGCTTCATAGTGGCAAGTAAGTTGATGTACTTCAATTGTACAGCTGCACCTGGTGGCAGGCTTTAGGTCAGAATCCGCCCACCCATTATTTTATTTACCACTTCCATCTGCGCCTCTTTCCTGCACTGCACACTTGTCTCAGTCACGGTTTTGGTAAGCTCACCAGCTAACCCTAGCCAAAATGAGTAAAAAACAAACATTGCTGGAGAGCTTTGAAAATGGGGAAAGACACAATGATGAGACAGCAGAAGGCTCTAAGACTGCCAACAAAAAGAAATCTGCATTTAAAAGAATATACCAAGAGTCCTACTTAAATTACAGGTTCACTGCAACAGGTGATTCACATTCTCCAAGCCCACTTTGTATAATATGTGGTAACCAGCTATCCAATGAAGCCATGAAACTTTCAAAACTGCTTCGCCACATGGAGACCAAGCACCCTGCATTAAAAGACAAGCCTTTGGAGCTCTTCAAAAGGAAAAAGCGTGAACACAAAGAACAGAAGTAATTATTGAAGGCCACCACTTCATCAAATATAACTGCACTGAGAGCATAATTCTTAGTGGCTAACCACACTGCTAAAGCTAAGAAGCCCTTTACTACTGGTGAAGAGTAGACCCTGCCTGCTGCTAAGGACATTTGTTGTGGACTTTTAGGAGAGGCTGCAGTTCAAAAGGTGGCACGTGTCCCTCTTTCAGCTAGCACCATAACTAGACAAATTGATGAAATAGCAGAGGATATTGAGGCACAATTGTTAGAGAGGATTAATGAGTCACCGTGGTACACAATGCAGGTTGACGAGTCTACCGATGTTGACAAGGCAACAATGCTTGTTTCTGTGCAATATATTTTTCAGGAGGATGTGCATGAGGATATGTTATGTGTACTTTTGTTGCCAACCAACACCACAGCTGCAGAACTCTTCAAGTCTTTGAATGATTACATACCAGGAAAACTGAATTGGTCATTTTGTGTCGGTATACGCATGGACAGAGCAGCTGCCATGACTGGATGGCTTTGTGGTTTCACTACTCGGGTCAAAGAGGTCACTTCTGAATGTGAGTCTATGCACTGTGTCATCCATAGAGAAATGCTGGCTAGCCGAAAAACGTCAACTGAACTTAACAACGTTTTGCAGGATGTGACTAAAATTATCAACCACATTAAAGTACATGCCCTTAACTCACATCTGTTTGCTCAGCTCTGTGAGGAGATGGACACAGAGCACACACGTCGTCTCTTATACACAGGAGGGAGATGGCTTTCTAGAGGTAGATCACTGGCCAGAGTTTTTGAGTTACGAGAGCCACTCCAGAGACTTCTTTTAGAAAAACAGTCACCACTGGCAGCACATTTCACTGACACAAAATGGGTTGCAAAACTTGCTTACTTGTGTGACATATTCAACTTGCTCAATGAACTCAATCTGTCACTTCAAGGGAGAACGACAACTGTGTTCAAGTTGGCAGATACAGTGACTGCATTCAAAACCAAACTGGAATTATGGGGGCGACGAGTGAACATTGGGATTTTTGACATGTTTCAAACATTAGCAGAGATTCTGAAAGAGACTGAGCCAGGGTCTTCTTTCTCCCAGCTGGTGCATGATCACCTATCTCAGCTTTCAAAAGATTTTGAGCATTACTTCCCAAACACTGAAGACGCCTGAACTGGGAAGGAATGGATCCACGACCCATTTGTGAATAGCCAGGTGAATCGACTTTGTCCATGCTAGAAGAAGATCAACTACATGAGATCGCAAATTACGGTGGCCTTAAAAGTATGTTTGAGACAACTTCAAATCTCCATACATTCTGGATTAAAGTCACGGCGGAATATCCTGAGATTGCCACAAAAGCACTGAAAAGCCTGCTTTCATTTCCAACATCCTATCTTTGTGAAGCAGGGTTTTCTGCAGCGACAGTGACCAAAACGAGATTACGGAGTAGACTGGACATAAGCAACACACTTCGGGTGTCACTGTCTCCCATCATCCCCAGATGGGACCATCTAGTTGCAGGAAAACAAGCTCAGGGCTCCCACTGATTCTGCATTATGGTGAGTTGTATAATTATTTCTTTATATATTACAATGTAATAATAATAGAAATAAAGTGCACAATAAATGTAATGCGCTTGAATCATCCTGAAACCACCTCCACCCCCACCCTGATCCATGGAAAAATTGTCTTCCACAAAACCAGTCCCTGGTGCCAAAAAAGCTGGGGACCACTGCTCTATGTGATACTGTTTTTCCTTTACAGATGATGGGAACAGACTATTGTGAGCTCTGAGGATTGTTCTTTCTGTACTTTCAGGT
Organism: Eubalaena glacialis; assembly: GCF_028564815.1. Classification (NCBI taxonomy): domain Eukaryota; kingdom Metazoa; phylum Chordata; class Mammalia; order Artiodactyla; family Balaenidae; genus Eubalaena; species Eubalaena glacialis. The sequence goes on from NC_083730.1 coordinate 10,589,318, forward strand.
GGTTCTTTTCCCTTAGGAGTAGCTTTCCCTTAGCTTTAGGTGGTTTCCTCACTTGCACATACTGATCAGCATTCATCTAAAGACTTGAGGGAAACCTTGTGTACATCTCTGAATCTTTCTCCGCAGCCCTGTCTTCTCCATTACTCTGACACTCAGACGCCAGACATTGTGGCATGCCTGAACACCCAACTTCATCTTCTCAACTCGGGAAAGTTGCCAGGATCCCTCTGGTTTCCTCTTTTCTGCACTTACTGCAGCCTTGAAACTCTCCGTACATGTGACTGCGACAATCACGAGGCACACCATATTTTTCCCCTTTCAGAGTCAACATCCTTGACTAGGAGTTTAAAATGGGTCTCTGTTACTCTATCCAGGATAGAAGTAAAAATTTCTCTCTCTCTTTGTTTTAAGAACGTATCTAACTTAGATGAGCATATCTGAGTTGAAGATTAATCAATCTCTCTCTAAAGGAAGTATAATATATCAGAGAGCATCTTTGATCAATAATTTTCAGATGAGAAGTCAGTTGAGAGACTCTCCTAATCACAAGTGAGGAATGCAGTGAAGTTAAAACATTTAGAGATTGTGAACCTGGTTGCCTTTACTTAGGGTATTGTCCAGGTGATATGACCTTGTGAAAGTCATTTAAACATATTAATAGATTCACTTTCCTTATATTAAAACTGATGTCAATGGAATGAATGGACTCTAGGATCTACTGCATGTTTTCAATTTCAGTATTTGGTGACTAAGGATAAATACATTAGTGTTCGAGACATTAGAATTTATCTAAACTACCACATCCAAGATAAGTTTAATTTCATTTATGTAATGATACATCTGTATTTTTACATAAATATCCCAGGTAATTATTTGGGGGGGTGGGGGTGTTATATCTATTTTCTTCTTTCCCAAGATTTTTGCTAGAAAAAGATGAAAGATCATTTTTATGGATATGCAAAATAACTTCAGAAATACCTAATGAAATTAAATAAGTAGTAGGTATCTGCAATGCAAAATAAAAGATATATCAACTTCCTTCAGGCTATCATAGTGTTAACTTTGGTATTCTCATACTAGCAAGTCAAGTTATAGGGATGAAGACTTGTGGATTTCCGTAAGGTCAAGAAATTATGCTCTGAATACTAGTATTGTCTTACTGTCTACCTTTCTAGGTTCCATTGGACATGTTCTGATCATTAGTGGTCTCAGCTAAGATATTGATTAAGTAGCTGTGACATATAGTGCACCAGGATCTACTACAAAGCACATTCACAAGGATCTGTTACATTAAAGTTGTAGATCATGCTATAAACAAAAGAAAAATTGTTCTGGTTTGATGACTTTCTGTTTAGAAAGGATTAATTTATTAAAAATATATATCTGTGAATCAAAAATAAAAGTACATGGTGAGGTGAATCTTTTGCTGATTATTATGAACTGAATTGTGTCCCCCCGCCAAACTCAGATGTTAAACCCCTAACCCCCAATATGACTATATTTGGAGACAGGGCCTTTATGGAGGTAATTAAGGTCAAATGAGGCCATTGATATGAAGCCCTAATCCTTAAGAACTGGTGCCCTTATAACAAGAGGAAGAGACACCAAAGCTCTCTCTGCACATACAGAAGAGGCCATGTGAGGTCACAGCCAGAAGGCGTCCATCTACAAACCAGGAAGAGAGGAAATAACCAGAAACAAAATTTGCTATCAACTTGATCATGAACTTTTAGCTCCAGATCTATGAGAAAATAAATGTCTGCTGTTTAAGCCAAACAGCCTGTGGTATTTTGTTGTGGCAGCCCAAGGTGACTGATACGTTGACCCATACATTTATTTACATAAACAGTATTATATATAAATCTAATTAGTTATTCTTTTGTAGCTAATTACTAAATGTGTTCTACTTAAAAAGACACCATGAATTCACTGTGGCTATGGAAAATAGTATTTGGTAAATCTTCAAAAATAACAACAACAAAAAAAGGACATGAGCTAGCACACCATGGGAGTTCACAGACAGATGACAGTACTTCTTGATGAGGATATAAAGAAGGACTCCAAAGACTAAGTTGGGATTTGATTTAGACATTGACAAATAGGGAGCATTGTGACAGTTGGATATTGTGGTAGGAGGATTCTGTCAGAGGGAACAGGATAAACAAAAGTTTGGCTGTGAGCAAATAGAAAATATGTTCAAAACCAGCAAGGAACCTAACTGGCATACCTTGGGCTCACTCTCTTTCACAGCAGGGGACAAGTGCTTTATGCATTTGGCGTTTGGCCTACTTCTCTGTGTTTTAGCAACAACAACCATTTAGCACTCACAATCACACAAGCACTAAATATTTCAAAACCAGACTGCACAAGTGGCTATGTATGCCAAAACTAATCAAACTGCACACTTTAAAAATGGATTTTTGTTGTACTTTCTACTTTAATGCATTCTAAATTCCCATATGGACTCAGATGCCTTAGCTTTAGATATGCCTAATTAATAAAACACTTATAATTCTGTAAGTCCTAAATATTAAAAATAAATTAATTACACAATGGATTTTTGTTGTATTCGAATTATACCTCAAAAAGCTGGGGAAAAACATGAAAATCTGCGGATTGAATAATACATATATTGGAAAATTTTAGAAATGACTTATAATGCAAACAAGTAATTTTAAATTGTAACCACATAACCTATAAAATGAGTAAATAATGGCTAAATGATTGTCATTTTAATCTATTGCTTTAGAATGAAGTTTCTATATTGTTAATTAAGAATATAATTCAAAATAAAGAGACCTGAATAATTTGACCTCCAATTTATGATGAATGCAGTTCTAAAAAATTTTTAAATTGTAAAAAAGCAATAATAGTGAAATATAAATTCTAGAAATTTGGTTAAATGAGGTATCTAGGAAAATATAAAGTTAACTTACATAGTAGCAATAAGAATAACAGAAAAGTAATACAGTCCACAAGAGCACTGGTACACCTCTCTTATTTGATGAATGGAAAATGTTGTGCATTCTGTATTTTTGCTTTTTGCTATTTTCAAATTCATGCACATGCTCAAATATATAGTACCTCAAACTCCACATACTTGAATTTATGCTATTATGAACACACTATAAAAATTACTCAAGTTCAATTCAGTTTCATTTTTCTTATCTTAAAAAAAAGAAAAGCATGAAGTCTCTATGGAATGCCAAAATAGGACTTTCTTCTATAATTGTTTACTTTGTGTTAGAGAAGAAAGATGAAGCAAAACAAATAGTGAGAAATTACATTATATTTGCACAAAGTCAAGTTGGAGATCAAAAGAGAGTGAACTTTATCTGGCAAAATGATCAGGGAAAGATGCATTTTTTTTTATATTGGCAGTGTCTTAAAATATAGATGAGAAGTAACAGAAATAAAAAGGTCAGGTTCTTAAGCATTAATATTGTAAATAAGATGAAGTTGGAGCAAAATGTATCCAAGACATAGATGAATGTATACATTTTGGTCAGCATGGTAGTCAGGTTGTGAGAGAATCATGAAACAATTTTCAGAGACTGGGTTGGAGGTAGATTGTGGAGGCTGTTAAATGCTTTGCTGAGATAACTCTATTTAAACTTAAGGACATTAAGATTTATAAAAGGGTTTTAAACAGAGAGTATACAGGACTATACTTTTAAGAAGATTAATCTGCTGATGTGTTTTGTTTTTGCAGGATGAACTAAAAGGGTAATATTTGAAGGAGGGGGGAAAAAAACCCAGGAGACTTCTAAGGTATTTGTAAAAGAACAGGAAAGAACTTCTACTAGGGTAGTAAATATATGGATTTAAAGCCCAAGAGAACCAGATGTGTAAATGTATAATTCATCATGCAAGAAATGCTAGTGAAACTCTTGGTGTGTGAAATATCACAAAGAAAGAAAATGTAGCAAAGAACATATAAAAATTAGAGGCAGAGTCTTCGAATGTAATGATGGTTAGGGAGAATATGGAGAAAGACACAGCAGAAAAGAATGATTAAGGCAGAAATCAAGGAAATCCTCCTAAGCATCTATGTCTCCTTTGTTAAATTTGACATTTGGTAATAGCATCCAGAATAATAATTTGTTTACTCTTTCTTTTATTAAAGATTAAGAATCTTAATAAATCTTAGGTTGCCGGATTTTTATATACCTTCAGCCAGTAACGTACATTCCTGATTTATACTGTATCACTCAAGTTTGCAAAGCTATATTACTATAGGACAAATTATAACACAGTTACCTTGCTTAACTGTAGCTTAGTACAAATCACTAACGTCTTTTAAACTCTCTTCTGAGAACAATAAATTTAAATAAGTCATTGTCATAGCATTAACCTTGATGGATCATAGTAAATACTCTTCCAACAAATGAAAGTATGACAAAGCAAGATGATTTTGAAAGAAATACTAAAATAAATGCTGTTATCACAGAATAAAAGGCAGAGAGTAATCTGACCTAAAATATTGCTGGCTACTACTGGCAGTACACTTTGATTAAAATTTTACTATTTTTTTTTAAATTTATAATTGAATTAAATCAGATTCAGTCAAATTTACTCAGTTCTGTCTTAGGTATTCCAGTCTATAATAATGCAAATTGAATATCTTGGTCATGAAAATTAATACCCTGGATATGCAGGCATTTTGATGATGATTGCTTCAGATGTTTTTGTTTGTAGAATTTTGGTGTTACCAGTTATTTCCAATAGACAAGAAAAATAACAAGAACTAGTTATTATTTATTAACTAAAATGGGGCTGAAAAATGTTGACGTGATTATATGATGATTGGTGACTAGTAAGCTTCTTGCATTTTATGTTATTCTGCTAGGAATTTTTAAAACTAGTACTTTTTAAATTATGATATTTAATTGCATATATTACTAAATATAATGGTATAATATGTATTGAAAATTTCAACTAAATTTGTCTATATTACAAAATCCAAGAAATTTTAAAAGTTTGATGCAGTTAGAAAATAAAAGAAACCAAAAAAATCACAAAAAAGAAAGAAGAAGGTGTATGTGGATCAATAAATTAGTAACCAAGCACTTTTTCCTTCTTGCCTATCAGCATTTGCAAAAGTCCTTGGCCTTCTCAAGATATTGCTGCCTGATAACTACTTGTGTTTTGCCTAACCCAAAAGTAGTTTTTTTGTTAAATACTTTTGTGACTCTCTTTGCTCAAATTTCTAGCAAAGTTTTCAGTCTTTAAACAGCATTGAAACAAATGTGATGACTAAACTTCTCTCTATGGTGGTTGAACTAACAAAATGAAAATGTTTTTATTGAATTATTTCTAAATAATATTACTTTAGAGAAGGGTGATTCTTCCAGTCAGTATAGTCCTCTTATTTCCTTTAAAGATGTTCCTTAATTACATCAATTAAAATGTTAAATATAAGTTCAAATTCATCTAGTATCCACCTAGGAAAACTTAGAATTAAGCTTGATATCTATTCACTTTCCTCTACATCTTGAACAACAGATCTCTTCTGTGTCTAAGATTTATGTAAAAGACTATTTTGATTTTTACAAAATACATGTTGAAGTGTTTAAGTTTATTTTTAAGATTGAATAAATGATTCTAAATTATTTTTCTATTATTGAAATGTATCATCAGATGTATACATCCCTTCTCAATCACTGGGATATTTTCTTTTTCTTTAGAGTAACTTTTCTCCAAATGTTATTTATTTTTTTATTAATCTATATAAAAATCTATTTTCGTAGAAGCCTAAGTGTGTGGTTTTCTCTTCCTTCTACACAGTATCCAGTTAGAAGCTTATAAAATTGCCTTCTAAGTCTACAGCTTACAGGACACATTGATGTCTGAACATGTTGAATTCCCAAATTTCCCTGAAATATCCTTTTTCTCCTTGTCATAGAAGCATAGACATTCCTTGCCTATGGACCACATAATCTCACTTAAAGTAGGTGCCCTCTGAAAGATCTTTGTTCTCCTCAAAATCTATCAGTTTTTGTCCCTTGCTGCTATAAGCCAGCACTTGCAGCTCAGTTTAGCCAGAGAAGAGAAAAATAAACCCTGCTCTGGGAAGAAATGGCCTAGTCACCAAGAAAAGGAGAAGAAGAAGGAGAAGAAGAAAGAAGAAGAAGAAGAAGGAGAAGGAGAAAGAAGAAGGAGGAGGAAGAAGAAGGAGAAGAGGAAGAAGAGAAGGAGAAGGAGAAGGAGGAGGAGGAGAAGGAGAAGAAGAAGGAGAAGAGGAAGAAGAAGAGAAGGAGGAGGAGGAGGAGGAGAAGGAGAAGAAGAAGGAGAAGAAGAAGAAGGAGAAGAAGAAGAAGAAGAGGAGGAAGAGGAAGAAGAAGAGGAAGAAGAAGGAGGAGGCTTAGACTACTCCTAAGGAGTAGGATGTAGGAGGAGGAGGAGGAGGAGAAGGAGGAGAAGTCACTGATGAAAGTTTTGGAAAAGACACCTGCAGCTGGTACCAGGAGTTTGCTGGATGCTACTGAAAACATGGACCCAGTGAAGGTCCTTATTAAACTAAATAGAGAAATCAGAACTGCCTTACATCAGTGTCGAATAAAGGAGCATTCAACTTCAGGAAGTGGGACTATCAGGCTTGATTTATCATATTTGGCCTGAGAACCCACCATCTGATATATTTATTTGGATGGGCCAAGGAACCCCCTATTTTTATGAAAGCAAGAAACAATGCACCATTGAGGAAGGCACCAGGATTCCTGAGAGGTTTAGGAATAGTCTTCCTCTGTAGGCCAGATATTCTGTCACAGAAGTAGGCTCTCAAATAGTAATGGGAAAGATGCCATCTGTCCCTGTTCCAGAATGACAGAGGGGAAATGCATCATTTACCAGTAGGGTCAAGGTGGACATAATTTCAAAATGAGCAGCCAGGCCTGAATGGGAAGCAGGATTTCTTGACCTGCAACAATTTATGGTAGTAGCTGATAGGTCTTGAAGTCACTAGCATTGAGATAGATAAATAGCTAATGACAGTGTTGCTTGATTTATATAAGAAAACAAAAACAAAAACTGGCAGAGAGAAGGTTAATGAGTCAGTCACTACAATGAAAAAGTATGACCTCTTACTCAGTTTCAGATTTAAGTCAAGTTCGCTGACCCAGATTGAAGAAAAGGCCAGATCAGCTTGAAGTGAGATGTTGCAAACCCATAATAAATACACTCAGTGCACATTCCTTCCCAAAGAGATTCTAAAGCTGCTCACCAAGGTAAATGTCACTGAATAAAAGAGAATTCCCAGATTTTCACAGTCTGCTGAATACAGGGACTGATGTGGAGCTGACAATAGGAGACCAAAACTCCATTGTGGTTTTATGATGAGAATGGAAGTTAAAAAGCCAGGTGATAAATGGAGTTTGGGCACAATTCAGCGAATCCTATAGATCCAGTAACTACTGTGGTAGGCAAAATAATGCTCCTTTCCCAAAGTCCTTGTCCTAATCTCTAGAACCTAAGGAACATCACCCTACATGACAAAAGGGACTTATTTATTGTGATCAAATGAAAGCCTTTGAAATAGTGAGATTAACCTGGATTTTCAGTGTGAGCTCAATGTAATTCAAAGAGTCCTTATAAGAAAAAGATGAAGCAGAAGAGTTGGAGTTAAAGGAATGGAAGCAGAGTTAAGACTGATATAAAAGCCACATGTCAATGAATGAAGGAAGCTTCCAGAAGCTAGAAAGGCAAGGAAAAAAATTTTCCCCTAAAACTTCAGAAAGGAACTTATCTTGATATCAGCACCTTAATTTTAGTCTTAATAAGACCCATTTGAATTTCTGACCTCTGGAAATGTAAAATAATAATATTGTTCTTGTTTTAAGATGCAAATTAAGTTACAGTAGCAATAAGAAACCACCTTGCAGTTATTTTATTTTTAACGTATAATGGAATAGATGTACTTAGCAACTGATGGAAGCCAGGGAAAGGGAAAGGAATGCAACAGCTTCAAGCTGTGGTACAAGCTGCACTACTCCTTGGGGCATGTGCTTCAGCATACAGAATGATGGTAGATGTAGGTAGTATGTGGAGGCTCCAGAAACACTGAATTGGAGAATCAACACAGACTCCCTAGGATTCTGTTGAATGGTCATGTCTTCCAAAAGGAGAACTGTTCTGCTTGAAAAACAGCTCAAGACTTCTGGTTTCAGTGACTACATGTAAAGATCTAGGAAGCTGTCTCTCTCATTATGAGAACCAGAAACAGTTGGACAAACTGAAAGGAAGTGACTTTTCTTATACCCATCAGAGCAATGCGTTTGGAAGGCAAAGGACCACCCTGAAATCTGGAGAAGCAGGTGTACCAATAGGGACACTTCAGCTGAAATCTGCTTACCCGAACTGGAAGCCACTGAAGCAATAACCTGCTGGGAACACATAAGTGGTCATTTTGACAAAATGATGGAAGCTGATTGCGGACTAGCATGAAAGTAAGAAACTCCTACAGACACAGTCTTAGGGGAGACCCCACATTTTCCTGGGCTCTCCCTCCATGAACTCCACAAGGTTCTCATGGTGAAAATCTGAGAAAATTCCCTTTAAGGCCCCACAGGGAAAGAGTAAAAATAATTGTGAAACATGCCCAGAGCCGTCTCCACAGCAAAAACTTATGCTCTAGGTGGAAGTAGGGAAAACAAAATTACCAAAATCAGAAATGAAAAAGGAGTCATCACTACTAATCCCATGGACATGAGAAGATTAAAGGAATAGTATAAAAAACTCTATATCTACACATTTGATATTTAGATGATTTGGACCAATTTCTTGAAAGACAGAAACTGCCAAAAGCCATCAAAGGAGAAATAAATAACATGAATATTATTATGTGTTTCAGAGAACTAGGAATAATAATTAAATCCTTCCAACAACAAGGGTGTTCTATAAGCCCCAGGCACTTCTCCAGAGAAGGGGATAGCTGTGTGGGCCATTAGCTGTAATGCTGACAGCAGGTGGGGTATGGGTATGCCAGCCTGTGGAGTGGACCTGGGCAGGACACACACACCGTCTCCTACACGTATGGAGGGGGAGTTGTTATCTCATCTCCAAGGTGCCGTTCAGTTGTTTGAACATTGTGATTGTTTGCAGCTTTGTCTGCTTTCACCAGTGAGAGCCCATGTCATGTTAAAATTTTAAAATCTCCCCTATAGACTATAAAGTGAATACATCAAGGAGACAATGAGATACATAAATCTCAATCTTAAATAAATTCAGGGGAAGAAAAGAACAACGAAAAAACACCGTATCTGTAAGGCAGAAATTATGCCAGATCAGATCCCTATTGTGAGCAATCCTCAGCAGCATTTTCTTTCTTACACACAAAATAATAATAATTCTGGGCACATATTTTCATTTTAAAATTTCTGTGACAACTCTTTTATTTTCTTACAAAGTGTGCAATAATTGTGAATGTCATGCATAGTAGATGACAGAGATGAGGCAATCATCATCTAAGTGACAGCATATCATTTAAAATCAGTGAGATAGTGAAGATATATGTCTCATCTGCAGTGGCAGGGATTTCTGACAGAAGAAAGATGCTTTAGACACAAGTTTTTAAAACATCAGAACAGAAACCACATCTCTTACAATAATGCCAAAATTACAACACACGCTTTAAAAAAGCACATACAGAAGATGCATAATGCAAAGGATTTTGTTATTATTTTGGAAATTGACACACAAAGCAACAAATATATATTCATAAAAACTAACTGTAATCCAACACCAGTTAGAATAAAGATTCTTATTTATTTCTGGGGTAATCTAGTTTATGCCTATTAACAAGATACTATTTAAAAAATCAAGAAAGGTGTTTGCTTCATTTAAGTTACTAAATTATTTATGAATAATGATTTAAAGTGCTTACCTTGAGAGAGCAAAAACAATTGAGAACATCACTTTAGGAGTCAAGGAATGAAACCCCTATATATGTTGTATTATGGGTAATTAACTTCATTTCCTCAATTTTGTCATGATATCCATTAATAGAAATCACAGAGATGGAATAGGAGATTTTACCAAGAGGAAAAATAATTTAAAATCTAGATGAAATATATAAGACTATTTTTATTATTTTAAAAGAAAGATGGGACCTTCCTGGTGGTGCAGTGGTTGAGAATCCGCCTGCCAATGCAGGGGGACACGGGTTCGAGCCCTGGTCTCGAAGATCCCACATGCCGCGGACCAACTAAACCCGTGCTCCACAACTACTGAGCCTGCGCTCTAGAGCCGGCATGCCACACCTACTGAAGCCCGCGCGCCTAGAGCCCGTGCTCCGCAACAAGGGAAGCCACCGCAATGAGAACACGTGCACTGCAATGAAGAGTAGCCCCTGCTCACCGCAACTAGAGAAAGTTCGGGTTGCGCGCAGCAACGAAGACCCAACGCAGCCAAAATTAAATAAATAAAATTAAAAAAAAAAGAAAGATGATGATGATGATGATGATTTTGGCCGTGCAGGGCGGCACGCAGCATCTTCGTTCCCCGACCAAGTATCCAACCCGTGCCCCCTGCAGTGGAAGCATGGAGTCTTAACCACTGGACAACCAGGGAAGTCCCAAAAGAAAGATAATTATTAACAAAAGTACATTCCTCATTTTAATAAACTTTAGTTTATTTCATTATGTTTAAATTATTTCCATGATATGGACCAGGAGACATAGGTGTGGGATAGGTGGGATAGGTGTGCGCAAGATATAAAGCTGATGTTTTTCTTCACCTTTATCAGCTACCAACTAGCTCCAATGTTCTAAATTAAGTGGAGGTCATATTGTTTATTCCTGTAATAATTTTCAAACTTTTTATTAGTTTTGATTAACTATTTTTCTTGCTTACTTAACCAAGGTTTACCTTTTCTTCAGGACTATAGAGTGTTCTTCAAAGATGCCAAATTAATTTTATGGCAATCCTCTGATCAAAGAATATGAAATCTCAAGCTCAGTTTCTAACCAGACAAGCACTCATCCAACGGAATAATAGATACCAATGGGACTCTGGACCACTATGTGGGACAGAGCTAGGAATGCAGCCATGCAGTACTGTTACAGAAGAGAAGTTTGTAAACCTTATCATCAAGTAACCAACCAGTGATCACATACACAAGATAGTAGACCTGGGATTCTCAAACACTGAAAGAACTTCAGTCTTTTGTTCAAGATGAGAGGAAAGGAAGTATGGATTAGCCTTCAGTTAAATTTTAGTCATAACAGCTATTGAAAACATGTGCCATTTTTTAGATAACATATTTTTTGGTATAAAACCCTATTTTTACTCACAACCACACAATATAAAGAAATTTACTAAAAGCATAATATCTTCAACATTTTACTGCAGGAAAAGATAACCACACCGATTTATGTCAACATTATTCTTAAAGACTGTGTATGTATAATACATATACTATATATAATAAATTCAAATATTTTACCATGTTTGAAAGAACCAAAGCATTCTGTTTGTCACAGGTATGACAAGGAAGAAAGTTGAAGATGTACCATCTTTTTCAACTCTTCAGTTTGTTTTGTATGTGTACTGTCTCTATGTGTTTGAGAAGACTTTTATATTTACTCACTATTTTGCCCTAAAATCGTTTTCTGCATTATAACTTGATGTATGAGAACATTTCGTGTACAGGATAATCAAAAGTCCCACAATGTGAAGAAAAGTTTTTGGGGGATAGGGCAAGATGGCGGAAGAGTAAGACGTGGAGATCACCTTCCTTCCCACAGATACATTAGAAATACATCTACACGGGGAACTGCTCCTACAGAACACCCACTGAATGCTGGCAGAAAACGTCAGACCTCCCAAAAGGCAAGAAACTCCCCACGTACTTGGGTAGGGCAAAAGAAAAAAGAAATAACAGAGACAAAAGAATAGGGACGGGACCTGCACCAGTGGGAGGGAGCCGTGAAGGAGGAAAGGTTTCCACACACTAGGAAGCCCTTTCGTGGGCGGAGACTGCGGGTGGCAGAGGGGGGAAGCTTCGGAGCCACGGAAGAGAGCGCAGCCACATTGCTGCGGAGGGCAAAGTGGAGAGATTCCCGCACGGAGGAGCGGTGCCGACCAGGACTCACCAGCCCGGGAGGCTCGTCTGCTCACCCGCCGGGGCGGGCGGGGGCTGGGAGCTGAGGCTCGGGCTTCGGTCGGATCGCACGGAGAGGACTGGGGTTGGCGGCGAGAACAGAGCCTGAAGGGGCTAGTGCGCCACGGCTAGACGGGAGGGAGTCCAGGAAAGGGTCTGGAGCTGCCGAAGAGGCAAGAGACTTTTTCTTGCCTCTTTGTTTCCTGGTGCGCGAGGACAGGGGATTCAGAGCTCCACCTAAACGAACTCCAGAGAGGGGCGCGAGCCGCGGCTATCAGCGCGGACCCCACAGCAACAGGGGCGCAGAGGGAAAAGTGGAGAGATTCCTGCACAGAGGAGCGGTGCCGACCAGCACTCACCAGCCCGAGAGGCTCGTCTGCTCACCCGCCGGGGCGGGCGGGGGCTGGGAGCTGAGGCTCGGGCTTCGGTCAGATCGCACGGAGAGGACTGGCGTTGGCGGCGAGAACAGAGCCTGAAGGGGCTAGTGCGCCACGGCTAGACGGGAGGGAGTCCAGGAAAGGGTCTGGAGCTGCCGAAGAGGCAAGAGACTTTTTCTTGCCTCTTTGTTTCCTGGTGCGCGAGGAGAGGGGATTCAGAGCTCCGCCTAAACGAACTCCAGAGAGGGGCGCGAGCCGCGGTTATCAGCGCGGACCCCAGAGACGGGCATGAGACGCTAAGGCTGCTGCTGCCGCCACCAAAAAGCCTGTGTGCGAGCACAGGTCACTCTCCACACCGCCCCTCCCTGGAGCCGGTGCAGCCCTCCACGGCCAGGCTCCCGGGATCCGGGGACAACTTCCCCGGGAGAACACACGGCGCGCCTCGGGCTGGTGCAACGTCACGCCGGCCTCTGCCGCCGCAGGATTGCCCTGCATCCGTTTCCTTCCCTCCCCCCCACCCGAGTGAGCCAGAGCCCCCGAAGCAGCTGCTCCTTTAACCCCGTTCTGTCTGGGCGGGGAACAGACGCCCTCAGGCGACCTACACGCAGAGGCGGGTCCAAATCCAAAGCTGAACCCCGGGAGCTGTGCAAACAAAGAAGAGAAAGGGAAATCTCTCCCAGCAGCCTCAGAAGCAGTGGATTAAAACTCCACAAACAACTTGATGCGCCTACATCTGTTGAATACCTGAATAGACAACGAATCATCCCAAATTCAGAAGGTGGACTTTGGGAGCAGGATATATTAATTTTTTCCCTTTTCCTTTTTTTGTGAGTGTATATGTATATGCTTCTGGGTGAGATTTTGTCTGTATAGCTTTGCTTTATAATAGCTTTATTTTATTTCACTATATTTTATCCTCTTTCTTTCTTTCTTTCTTTCTATTTTTTCTCCCTTTTACTCTGAGCCGTGTGGATGAAAGGCTCTTGGTGCTCCAGCCAGGCATCAGGGCTGTGCCTCTGAGGTGGGAGAGCCAACTTCAGGGCACTGGTCCACAAGAGACCTCCCAGCTCCACGTAATACCAAACGGCGAAAATCTCTCAGAGATCTCCATCTCAACATCAAGACCCAGCTTCACTCAACGACCAGCAAGCTACAGTGCTGGACACCCTATGCCAAACAACTAGCAAGACAGGAACACAGCCCCATCCATTAGCAGAGAGGCTGCCTAAAATCAAAATAAGGCCACAGACACCCCAAAATACACCACCAGACGTGGACGTGCCCACCAGAAAGACAAGATCCAGCCTCATCCACCAGAACACAGGCACTAGTTCCCTCCACCAGGAAGCCTACACAACCCACTGAACCAACCTTAGCCACTGGGGACAGATACCAAAAACAACGGGAACTACGAACCTGCAGCCTGTGAAAAGGAGACCCCAAACACAGTAAGATAAGCAAAATGAGACGACAGAAAAACACACAGCAGATGAAGGAGCAGGGTCAAAACACACCAGACCTAACAAATGAAGAGGAAATAGGTAGTTTACCTGAAAAAGAATTCAGAATAATGATAGTAAGGATGATCCAAAATCTTGGAAATAGAATAGACAAAATGCAAGAAACATTTAACAAGGACGTAGAAGAACTAAAGAGGAACCAAGCAACGATGAAAAACATAATAAATGAAATTAAAAATACTCTAGATGGGATCAATAGCAGAATAACTGAGGCAGAGGAACGGATAAGTGACCTGGAAGATAAAATGGTGGAAATAACTACTGCAGAGCAGAATAAAGAAAAAAGAATGAAAAGAACTGAGGACAGTCTCACAGACCTCTGGGACAACATTAAACGCACCAACATTCGAATTATAGGGGTCCCAGAAGAAGAAGAGAAAAAGAAAGGGACTGAGAAAATATTGGAAGAGATTATAGTTGAAAACTTCCCTTATATGGGAAAGGAAATAGTTAATCAAGTCCTGGAAGCACAGAGAGTCCCATACAGGATAAATCCAAGGAGAAACACGCCAAGACACATATTAATCAAACTGTCAAAAATTAAATATAAAGAAAACATATTAAAAGCAGCAAGGGAAAAACAACAAATAACACACAAGGGAATCCCCATAAGGTTAACAGCTGATCTTTCAGCAGAAACTCTGCAAGCCAGAAGGGAGTGGCAGGATATACTTAAAGTGATGAAGGAGAAAAACCTACAACCAAGATTACTCTACCCAGCAAGGATCTCATTCAGCTTTGATGGAGAAATTAAAACCTTTACAGACAAGCAAAAGCTGACAGAGTTCAGCACCACCAAACCAGCCTTACAACAAATGCTAAAGGAACTTCTCTAGGCAAGAAACACAAGAGAAGGAAAACACCTACAATAACAAAGCCAAAACATTTAAGAAAATGGGAATAGGAACATACATATTGATAACTACCTTAAATGTAAATAGATTAAATGCTCCCACCAAAAGACACAGACTGGCTGAATGGATACAAAAACAAGACCCATATATATGCTGTCTACAAGAGACCCACTTCAGACCTAGAGACACATACAGACTGAAAGTGAGGGGATGGAAAAAGATATTCCATGCAAATGGAAATCAAAAGAAAGCTGGAGTAGCAATTCTCATATCAGACAAAATAGACTTTAAAATAAAGACTATTATAAGAGACAAAGAAGGACACTATATAATGATCAAGGGATCGATCCAAGAGGAAGGTATAACAATTGTAAATATTTATGCACCCAACATAGGAGCACCTCAATACATAAGGCAAATACTAACAGCCATTAAAGGGGAAATCGACAGCAACACAATCATAGTAGGGGACTTTAACACCCCACTTTCACCAATGGACAGATCATCCAAAATGAAAATAAATAAGGAAACACAAGCTTTAAATGATACATTAAACTAGATGGACTTAATTAATAGTTATAGGACATTCCACCCAAAAACAACAGAATACACATTTTTCTCAAGTGCTCATGGAACATTCTCCAGGATAGATCATATCTTGGGCCACAAATCAAACGTTGGTGAATTTAAGAAAATTGAAATCGTATCAAGTATCTTTTCCGACCACAATGCTATGAGACTAGATATCAATTACAGGAAAAGATCTGTAAAAAATACAAACACATGGAGGCTACACAATACACTACTTAATAACGAAGTGATCACTAAAGAAATCAAAGGGGACATCAAAAAATACCTAGAAACAAATGACAATGGAGACACGACGACCCAAAACCTATGGGACGCAGCAAAAGCAGTGCTAAGAGGGAAGTTTATAGCAATACAAGCCTACCTCAAGAAACAGGAAACATCTCGAATAAATAACCTAACCTTGCACCTGAAGCAATTAGAGAAAGAAGAACAAAAAAACCCCAAAGCTAGCAGAAGGAAAGAAATCATAAAGATCAGATCAGAAATAAATGAAAAAGAAATGAAGGAAACAATAGCAAAAATCAATGAAACTAAAAGCTGGTTCTTTGAGTAGATAAACAAAATTGATAAACCATTAGCCAGACTCATCAAGAGAAAAAGGGAGAAGACTCAAATCAATAGAATTAGAAATGAAAAAGGAGAAGTAACCACTGACACTGCAGAAATACAAACGATCATGAGAGATTACTACAAGCAACTCTATGCCAATAAAATGGACAACCTGGAAGAAATGGACAGATTCTTAGAAATGCACAACCTGCCGAGACTGAACCAGGAAGAAATAGAAAATATGAACAGACCAATCACAAGCACTGAAATTGAAACTGTGATTAAAAATCTTCCAACAAACAAAAGCCCAGGACCAGAAATGCACAACCTGCCGAGACTGAACCAGGAAGAAATAGAAAATATGAACAGACCAATCACAAGCACTGAAATTGAAACTGTGATTAAAAATCTTCCAACAAACAAAAGCCCAGGACCAGATGGCTTCACAGGCGAATTCTATCAAACATTAAGAGAAGAGCTAACACCTATCCTTCTCAAACTCTTCCAAAATATTGCAGAGGGAGGAACACTCCCAAACTCATTCTACGAGGCCACCATCACCCTGATACCAAAACCAGACAAAGATGTCACAAAGAAAGAAAACTACAGGCCAATATCACTGATGAACATAGATGCAAAAATCCTCAACAAAATACTAGCAAACAGAATCCAACAGCACATTAAAAGGATCATACACCATGATCAAGTGGGGTTTATCCCAGGAATGCAAGGATTCTTCAATATACGCAAATCAATCAACGTGATACACCATATTAACAAATTGAAGGAGAAAAACCATATGATCATCTCAATAGATGCAGAGAAAGCTTTCGACAAAATTCAACACCCATTTATGATAAAAGCCCTGCAGAAAGTAGGCATAGAGGGAACTTTCCTCAACATAATAAAGGCCATATATGACAAACCCACAGCCAACATTGTCCTCAATGGTGAAAAACTGAAACCATTTCCACTAAGATCAGGAACAAGACAAGGTTGCCCACTCTCACCACTATTATTCAACATAGTTTTGAAAGTGTTAGCCACAGCAATCAGAGAAGAAAAAGAAATAAAAGGAATCCAAATCGGAAAAGAAGAAGTAAAGCTGTCACTGTTTGCAGATGACATGATACTAGACATAGAGAATCCTAAAGATGCTACCAGAAAACTACTAGAGCTAATCAATGAATTTGGTAAAGTAGCAGGATACAAAATTAATGCACAGAAATCTCTTGCATTTCTATACACTAATGACGAAAAATCTGAAAGTGAAATTAAGAAAACACTCCCGTTTACCATTGCAACAAAAAGAATAAAATATCTAGGAATAAACCTACCTAAGGAGACAAAAGACCTGTATGCAGAAAATTATAGGACACTGATGAAAGAAATTAAAGATGATACAAATAGATGGAGAGATATACCATGTTCTTGGATTGGAAGAATCAACATTGTGAAAATGACTCTACTACCCAAAGCAATCTACAGATTCAATGCAATCCCTATCAAACTACCACTGGCGTTTTTCACAGAACTAGAACAAAAAATTTCACAATTTGTATGGAAACACAAAAGACCCCGAATAGCCAAAGCAATCTTGAGAACGAAAAATGGAGCTGGAGGAATCAGGCTCCCTGACTTCAGACTATATTACAAAGCTACAGTAATCAAGACAGTTTGGTACTGGCACAAAAACAGAAATATAGATCAATGGAACAGGATAGAAAGCCCAGAGATAAACCCACGCACATATGGTCACCTTATCTTTGATAAAGGAGGCAAGCATATACGGTGGAGAAAAGACAGCCTCTTCATAAGTGGTGCTGGGAAAATTGGACAGATACATGTAAAAGTATGAAATTAGAACACTCCCTGACACCATACACAAAAATAAACTCAAAATGGATTAAAGACCTAAGTGTAAGGCCAGACACTATCAAACTCTTAGAGGAAAACATAGGCAGAACACTCTATGACAGAAATCACAGCAAGATTCTTTTTGACCCAGCTCCTAGAGAAATGGAAATAAAAACACAAATAAACAAATGGGACCTAATGAAACTTAAAAGCTTTTGCACAGCAAAGGAAACCATAAACAAGACCAAAAGACAACCTTCTGAATGGGAGAAAATATTTGCAAATGAAGCAACTGACAAAGGATTAATTTCCAAGATTTACAAGCAGCTCATGCAGCTCAATAACAAAAAAATGAACAACCCAATCCAAAAATGGGCAGAAGACCTAAATAGACATTTCTCCAAAGAAGATATACAGATTGCCAACAGACACATGAAAGAATGCTCAACATCACTAATCATTAGAGAAATGCAAATCAAAACTACAATGAGGTATCATCTCACACCGGTCAGAATGGCCATCATCAAAAAATCTAGAAACAATAAATGCTGGAGAGGGTGTGGAGAAAAGGGAACACTCTTGCACTGTTGGTGGGAATGTAAATTGATACAGCCACTATGGAGAACAGTATGGAGGTTCCTTAAAAAACTACAAATAGAACTACCATACGACCCAGCAATCCCACTACTGGGCATATACTCTGAGAAAACCATAATTCAAAAAGAGTCATGTACCACAATGTTCATTGCAGCTCTATTTACAATAGCCAGAACATGGAAGCAACCTAAGTGTCCATCATCGGATGAATGGATAAAGAAGATGTGGCACATATATACAATGGAATATTACTCAGCCATAAAAAGAAATGAAATGGAGGTATTTGTAATGAGGTGGATGGAGTTAGAGTCTGTCATACAGAGTGAAGTAAGTCAGAAAGAGAAAAACAAATACAGTATGCTAACACATATATATGGAATCTAAGGAAAAAAAAAAAAAGGCCATGAAGAACCTAGTGGCAAGACGGGAATAAAGACACAGACCTACTAGAGAATGGACTTGAGGATATGGGGAGGGGGAGGGGTGAGATGTGACAGGGTGAGAGAGTGGCATGGACATATATACACTACCAAATGTAAAATAGATAGCTAGTGGGAAGCAGCCGCATAGCACAGGGAGATCAGCTCGGTGCTTTGTGACCACCTAGAAGGGTGGGATGGGGAGGGTGGGAGGGAGGGAGATGCAAGAGGGAAGAGATATGGGAACATATGTATATGTATAACTGATTCACTTTGTTATAAAGCAGAAACTAACAAAAAAAAAATCTCAAAAAGAAAAAGAAAAGTTTTTCATAAACATTCAAACCGAGTGAGAAAGCTTTACTCATTGAGAAAAAGATAAATATATTGAAGAGAGATAGAAATAAATAATATTAAACTATCTTTTGTGTTAGCTGTAGTTAATCTGTGACTTTTCACAAAATGAAAGAAGATTAAAAACAAGTTCTGAATCAGTTACACATTCTATGAAATTGTATTTTGTCATGCAAAGTGGCTTTCAAGGAGGTATATTAATTTAAACTTAGAGAAGACAAACAAAAATCTATCTCACAGTTTTTTGACCCAAAGAATCCACTTTTTCTGTGGTTATTCCCAAACTTTCTGCACTGGAACTCTTGCTAAGTGTCAAGGTTTCAATGAAAAGAAAATTATCATCAAACTTGACTGATTCTGATGTGGAATGCCTGTCTGAAAATCCATCACACCTTCTAAAAAATGATGCCCACACTTCCTCTTCTATCATCTCAAGTCTTTTTCTTTTCCCTCCCTTGGTTAGTCAATTAACATTCATTATATTGATTTTTATATGGAAATCTGCATTTATTTACTGTCAAATTGGTGTTTCTTACTTATATAAACTTATTTTAATGATGTAGTGGATAACAGTGTAAATTGAATGCCTAGGGTTCACATAGTATGCAACACAATTTTCCTTTCATAATTTTTCCTTCTTTCATTAAAAACCTTTTCACTTTGTGTCAGAATTTTGAGAAATGAATTAAAGTCTTTAAATGAAAGATATGTATAAAATTACTCAGCAGTTAAGTGTCCGAAAAGTGAGACCAGTATTTAAGGATGGATATCTTGTTCAACAGAGAGTAGTGAACGTGTCTCAGCACAAAGATCAAGGGTCAGGAACTGCAGACAAAAGAGGAAGGAAAAAAAGTTTGCAATTGGGGTAAGCAGAATGATGCCAATACCCCCACGTGCAAACTCTAAGAAGTAAGAGGCATGTGCCTGTCACAGGGATCCACACCAGAAACTACCAGATGACCATGATGAAATTCAGAGGTTAAGTGTTCTCAACATTTTACACACTACCTGCTCAGTGCCATCAGGAAAAAGAGAGGAATTATGTGCTGAAAACCAGGGTTTAATAGCAACTCTATAATTTGTCAGAGTTGCTGCAACATGCTGACCTTAGAAGCTCATCACGGCTTACCTAAACTATGACGCTTTCAAAAATTATGATATTCTGCAGGATCGAACGCTCTGGGCTTTTTTAATTTATAAGCAACTCATTTTTGATGGGTTTAATTCTTATGTTGCAATTATATTCAACATCCTCCCCAAACGCGAGCATTTTAAAAACTGAACTTAAAATTTTTTGGTTGTCCAAGAGGATCTGGATTAATGATTTTTATGATTATTTTGCTTTTTGTCTGGTATTATAAGAGGGAATAGATGTTATGTTATCCCTAGGGGTTGAGCATATATTCTCCCAGATTCCCAGCAAAATAAACCTTCTATAATTAGCAGCACTATAACTTTCATGAATATAAAGAAATTCTACGCATATTGTATAAATACATATATGTATAAACATATTTGAATATATAAGTCCAAATAACACTGACTTAGCATCTGTTCAGAGGCTTTCTCTCTTCTTGTCCCCTCACTGCCCTCTACTTGACGTGCAAATCAGTTTCCCGTCTTTGTCTGAGAGAGGCTTTTCTTTGGGGGCTCTCTTCACCTTGTATAAATCTTCTTACTCAAGAATCATCAGGTGTATTTAGATATTTGACTTTCATTTTTGTAAGCTTGAATTACTCATGGGGCAAAAGGAAACTTAGTCTTATTTTCTCCTTCTTATCATTTTCCATTTCCCTTCCTTCTAGCATGTATTAGAATTATTTTTATCAAATTCATTTTTATTTTATTTAATAGTATTATTTTATTTATTTAGTAGCAATGGAGTATCTCATTCTTGATCACCTAATGCAAAAGAATTCCATGCTGTCTCAGGCAATTCTTCACTCCCTGTTTATGCTTGATTAAACTTAAAAAAAATCTTTAAAAGAGAGCAGGCGATTTTCATAATAGTACACGAATACATGCCCTAATATTTGTTGGCAGAATGTTCTCAGTAAAAAGCAACGTCTCAGACTCTCACACGTATGTATCACCCAGACGTCAAGCCTAATACTTATGAAGTTTTTATTCACAACTATTCATCTTTACACCAAGTATTATTTAAAAGTATGTTCCAGATATTGTAACACACACTGGAGATTCAAAGCTAAAAAAGAGAGGTAGTATAAGAGGCTGTGAAATCAATAAGAACACAGATTGGAAAAGTTTTTATATAGTTTTCCAAAATATTCATGTTTTCCAAACTCAATATATAGACATCAAGTAAGTTAAAAAGTGTCAATGTTAGAGTATTTCAGAGAAAAATCTCTTACTAATATATAGTAAGGATGGCTAGGGAATGGGAGAATTAGAAACACTAAAAATAGTCCAAGTGAAAAATGCTGAACACCTGGCTTTTGATATTGACAGTGGGTTAATGAAGAAGACGGAGCAGATCTGATAAATATGTTGGTAACACACTATAGACAAGTGTAGGGATTCAAGGAATTCGGGGGACAATCTAGGAAAACAGGCGAAGTTCACAGCAGCACACACAAGCATTATTGGGTGATGCTTTGACAGCTGTGTGTGGGGGTGTGTGGGGGGTGTCCCTCACAGGAGTCTGTTCAGAGAAGGGAGAACTGGGGGGGTGGGGGGGTGGGGTTGGTCCATGCTACAAAAGGTGAGGAGGGTGAGGGAACTTCCAGGGAGAGGGGAATTGAAAGTTGAAAACGAGACTCATCTGTCTAGGTGATGTCCCTCAGCAGTTTGGTTGGGAGTCTCTGGGTCTCTAGGTCTGAAAACTCCAAAATGCAGTTGCAACTTAGACCCTTGTAACCGCAAAGCCTTATTTTATCAATAGATCACAGATATTGGGTGAGATTTCCCATTATATGAAAAGCAGTCAGGTTTTAAGTGTCAAAACATTTGCCTGTTTGGGCTCTTTTTGAAACAATTGGATGTGTAAAAATTGGAGTTTCTCCATGGTGGGCTTTTGAGCTAATGGGTCTCAGCTGGCAGTGAATAAAGAAATTAGGGGCCATTATACTGAGCATATATAACAACACCTATAAAACTCACTTATGGAACTACAGTGAATACTTGTGGGTGATTTATTAGATAAATAGCCATGTATTATCTAAATACATTTTGCTTTAGAAGTAGGATTTTAATTAATACAAATTTTCTGATGTTATTATTTTATCTTCTCTTGTTTGTTGGCCTTCTGTTTTTTACAATATGCTGTCTATTTGCACATGAAGTTTTTTGGTTAAAACTACCAGTGCTCCAAAATATGCCAATATTTTTTATATTAACTATTTCTAAAATGCAATTTATCAACAATCAAAAAACAATTATTTATATTACATGAAGGTCAAAGTCAGTTATCCATATTAGAGCTTTTATACATACATTCAAATGAATATATATACGTATGTGTGGAGAGAGAGAGGGAGAGGAGAGAGAGAGAGAGAAGCAGATATATATGCATGAAAACACATACACATATGTAAAATTACATGGAATAGCTATTACTTTCAAATTTGTATGGGGCTTATTCTGCTTGTATGTTTTCTTTAGAAAATAAACACACAAAATTTGGTAATTTTATCACTTTGAACATATGTACAAAATTTACATTTTTCTCTAACTTCTGGAGCATATTTGAATATACTCTTTGTATAGTCACCATTTCAATTTTTTGTTTTTCCTCATACAGGGTTTCTGTTTCTGTTTTAATTAATACCATAGCTGAGTAAAAACACTAAGGAATAGCAGAGAAGATAAAGTTGTAGCAGATGTCAAGATAATTTACATTATAAGATTTTCAATTCCAGAATATCTAAGGAACAATTTCTTCTACTCTGAGAATCACATGTCCTAACGCTGAAAGAAGTGGATAAACTAGAAAGATTCTAAAACTGAAATAAATTTAATTGTAAATATGTTGTTTTGCTCTGCCTCATATATCTCTCCAGGTTTGTTGATTTCACAAAATTTTCCTTTAGATTTTAAAGTCACTTTTCCACTAATTAGCAAAATGTTGGAAATCTTGCTGTAGGTGTGATTTACCAAAGTAAAACACACCAGATACAGAAGAATATAGGGAACAGACAAATCTTCTAAGAAACCTCTTATTTACACAGAAAATTTTCTGTAGGAAATAAAATATTTTGGTCACTTTCTCATATAAGACCAATGATACCCTTAATATGCAATTTCCCATTTCCAAAGACAAGGAACTGGCTACAATAATCAATATTCAAATTTCAGTCAAAGAAAATTTTCCCAGAAAGGATAGTAATGATTTTTTGTAATAGAAATTCAAACTACCCATTTAACTCATGGGACCAATATCTTTCTTCCACATAATACTTAAGACATTTTGAGCTTGCTTCAACATTGCGAATTAAAGAGAAAAGCTTGTGTAAGTCAAATGGACCATATGAATAAAGATGTTATTTATAAATGAAGGCAGATGTACTTAGAGAATCCAGAATTTATAAAGACATGCTACTATTAATTTATATACAAGGAAATTAAAACAGAAACAAAATGGTATTGCAAATATTTAATTTCCAACATATAAAAATGTTTTTACCAAAGTTAAGAACTAATGAGGTGTCAACAAAGCAATATTTGTGATGCATTTTTCAGAAAAACTTAGTAAACAGAAAACATTTATCAGGTTGAGGCTCAAAAGGACTTGACAGAAGAGAAAGTGCTAGCCAGAAGCTAAAGAATAATTTTAACAATTACAAGTTAAGAAACAGCAGAAGAAATAGTTGTCCTAAGCTGTTTCTAAATGTCTTTGTATCATATCATAATTTACCACTCATCTAGGAGACAATTAATACCGTAGCTTCAGAGAAAAGAATGCCAATGGTCATGATTGGGGTGCTCAGTCACAAACATGAACTATTTGTCTCACATCTCTACATTTTTATTCGTAAAATACTAGGGTATGTAATGACAAAACATATACATTTGGAGTGACAGTGCTATGTATACATATTGCTAATTTTCATTAAATTGCCCTTATACAGTTAAGGTCAGGAATGCAGAAACTGCTAAAATATTTGTCAGGTTTGTAACTTCAAACTAGTGGAGATTTTACATTTTTGATATTACCTTCAGCGATCCACAGAAAAGATTAATGTATAGTGATGAACTTCCCTTTGTAGGGGTTTGTATTTTCAATTTTGTAGGTGGAATTCAAAAGTTATTTTTAAAATTATACAAGTTAAAATTTTAATGTGTTTGGCTTTCTCTTTTCTTCTAAAGAAAATTATTCACTTGATTTATAGCTGTAAATATCATCTTATCAATGTTTTCATGCTTAACAGTCACATAAATGAAATGACTTATTTTCTTCATGACCTGAACACTAATTACATAGTGAATACTATGGGGAAATATGCATGTTAATAGACACATTTAATTGATTACTGAAAGAGTGTTCTAATATTTTATATATACTCAGAAAATGTATGCAAGAAAAAGGCTCTCAGCAACTACTGTAACATAGTATAAAGAGTTTTTAAAAAAATATTGAGATAATAAATCTCTGTTGAAAACTAAATGGTACACACAGATATTCTTTAAAAAATTAAATGTGCGAGTGAAAGACAGCATGAGAAAAACTATTTCCCGTTATAAAATAAAATTAATATGAAATACTTGTGGTTTCTAGACACTTTTGAGGAGGTGTGTCTTTATAAAAACACTATTACAAATGAATTATCAATACGAATTACAAACAACTAAAATGAATTACAAGTTGTCATCATAAGCACTTATCTCCTCTATGCCTTTTTAAAAAATCGGTCAGTAGTGTCAGAAATATTTCTCCTAAATTTTCCGTAAAACAGCTTCCACTTTGGTGTATAGTTTTAATCTTGCAATTCACTAAAATGTTACACATAATAAATTTTGGAAAGATACCTTATAAACACCATAGCGTCTACTATCATAACAATTTTTCACCAAGTATATGATTTGACTGAATCATATTTATAAATAAATTACCACAAATTTACTGGTTTAAACAGTATAAATTTGTTATCTTATAGTTCTGAAGGTCAGAAGTTTAACACAGGTCTCACTGGGTTAAAATCAAGGTGCTTGCTGGCCTGTATTTTTTTCTAGGTGTTCAGAGGATAATCCATTTCCTTGCCTTTTTCCATTTCTAGAGGCTTCCTGCTTTCTTTGACTCATGGATTTCTTCCTCCATCTTCAAAGCCAGTCTTTCTCATGCTGCCATCTCTCTGATTCTCCCTCTTCTACCTCTTGTTTCATTTATAAGGACCCTTGTGGTTATAATAGGTTCACCCAGATCATCCAGGACAGTGTTCCTATTTTAGTTGTTTCATAATCTTAATTCCATCTGCTACCTTAATTCTCTTTTGCTGTGTAACTTAACATGTTCATAGATTCTAGGGGTTAAAACATGGACATTTTTGGGGTGGCCATTATTCTACCTATCACAAGATGAAATGTTTGGTTATGATGAGTTTTTATATTTTCTACCACCATACCAACTATGGTAACCCCCATGGCATTTTTGTTTGTTTGTTTCAAATTAATATATCCCTGGCCAGCTACTATGAAGCTGAAATAAAAGTGATCCTCTGAAATAGAAAATAATTGGGTAAAAATAGAAATACATACTAGTTTTCAAATGATTTGCATTGAGCACAAGTAAAATGATAAAATTAAAAAAATTGATAGTAGCATTTGGTCCCTCAGGATTAAGTAATGCACATTCTCTAAATATATAATAATGTAAAACCACACTATTGTGTCTAGTATTTTTCTGTATGTTTTTAAAAATATTTAAATCTCATTTTGATGTGGATTAGAGATTGCCAGATATGAGTTACTGGTGCTTTCATGATTTTACCTAATATCATTTTATTTCAATAATTATCCAACTAAATAAAGTATATGTACTAAAATCAAATGACTCCTGAGTTCTAGGAGAAAGTGTAACTAGTATAATACAATTTTGTTTTGTTTTTTTAATAAAGATATTTAGTATCTCTCACAACAAATCGCTCAAGGTCCAGTTGCAGAGTTGATTAAATCATGGCTCATCATCTTCTTCTTCTTCTTCTTCTCCATCATCATCATCATCATCATCATCATCATCATCATCAAAGACCCAGGTTTCATTGATGGAAGCATGTATCACACAGGATGGCTACAGCAGCTCAGACATCACTTCTCTATGCACCAACTTCCAGAGACCATTTTTCAGACACTTTCACCTATACTAGCTTAGAATAATCAGTATTTATCCTATGAAACTAAGGATGGGGTCAACGTTCCCCAAGACACAGAGGACATGGAAGAACACATAACCACAATTTTGGTTCTGTCATCAGGAAAGAAGGAAGAAATGGCTTTGTTGAGGCATTGAGCTTTCTATGATAACCATGGGGTAATAGGAAACAACATGAAAATATGCTCATGTTTTAGTTCCAACATTTATTTGATATTTATTTATATTTTGAGATTTTACTTTGTAACATTTCTAAGTTCATGGTTCTCAGTTTCATTGAACTCAATTAATTATTGAGTTTATATGATGTGCATAGCATGGTGCTTTTCGCAAGAAAAAAAATTATTTTGCAAAGTAGCAGAATGGAAACAGGAGTATATTGATTTTTGCACTTGTGACATTAGGTTTATATACTTCAAAACAAATGGACAATTGGCAAAACATCCCAATAATTTGAATATGGCTTTTAACTAAGGCTGAGTGTTCAGAAATAAAGTCAAGGAATATGCTACAATTATTCTGGTAATATAAGCCTTGTAACCTAAAGGTGATTGGATATCTTTGGGATCTTGAATTATCCAAAATATTAAAGCCACTATTTTGCTGTATATATTAAGCATATGTATATACACTTATATGTATGCTTAATATATATAAACACTGCGTAGGAAAACAAAAACATAACTTCCAAATATTTTCACTCACCTAATCATTTTTAAAGTAAATTATCACATCAAATATATTTATAGAAAATCATCTGTAATATAACTTCCAACACTAGCCCCTGTAAGGACTTTCAAACAGAGCACAGTCATTATATGATCTGTAAAATTTAGAGGCTGTAGCAGCTTAGAAAGGATAGGACATACATAGTTTCCAGAATTTAGGCCCACAGGTGAGTCTACCATAGTCTCTCACACTCAAAATCAAAAGCCAAACCAACTGGTTTATATTCAATCACACAAATTCAGAAACATATTTTAGCTTAATTATAAGAAATTAAATGTCAATACAATGTTAATTCATTAACTTAACATGTTAATTAAATTAAGTAAAATGCCATTTTAATGTAAACAAAACTGTGTAGCTCGAGATCTTACACACATTAACCCATTTAATGCCCTAAACCTTTCTGAGGGGCACTTACACTTGAGGAAAACCATGGTTGACACATCTTGCCCAAGGTCACACATCAACTGAGTTTCAGAGGGCAGATGTGATGTCAGTTGGTTTGGATCCTGAGTTTATGGTCCTGAACATCGTCTTTTTCAATCTGGCTTCGCAGTTTCTTCTCATGCAATAATTTCTGGGATTTTTGAGTCCTTAGCACCACAGTTTTTGTTTAAAATTAAAATTATGTTTAATTCTCTTCTGTGAGAAAAACGCTGGCAGGTTGTAACCTCTAAGATGTGGAAGCCATGAGAAGGCTCAGGACAGACAGCTGACAGAGGAATCCGAAAAAGAAATGCAATAATTGTTTTCAAAATATGGTTTAGGAAACTTAACTAAAAATCCAGACTATTGAACTCTACCCCAGATCTACTGAATTTGTTGAAATCTTCAGTTTATTCAAGTCCACACAAACTCTGAGGCTCCCTGCTATATTTACATTGCTGCTTTGCCTATGGCAGACTCTGAACAAATTCAATGAAATGTGACATCAGTTCTACTTCATCTGAGAGTTGTATGATTAACAACAAAATTAATTCAGTCAGTTTGGGAAAAAACAAAGCCAGACACCATTGCTACCTCAAACTACCAGCTTTTCCGCAGTGAGGTAGATATTCCAAAGCTTGCTGCTATTCACTATATTTTCAGAGCCCAAATCAGAATATTGGGGAAAAAAAAAAAAGAAAGACTAGGGCAAATGGATAAATTCCATGGGCAGGCATTTTTCAAATATATGTTAGATGTATATCTTCAAGTATATGGAGAGGGATAGAGAAATTTGAGACACTTGAGGAGGACTTAGGAACAAGAGTAGATGTGCTTAGGCAATTCTGAAAAACAATAGAATTTTGAAATACTATGTCTCTTCTAAACAACATGATTTAATTTTGCACCTTTGGTCAATATCCATTTACATATGAATTAAACATATTATTTACTTATTTCATTTTTAAATATTTTATTAAAGATGTCTGCTGCAAACTGTATATATAAATCAGATTTTTTTCCGATGGCACTAAATAGAGACCTAAGCCTTGTTTCTAAGAAAACTGCTCACCAAAACATTGCAACAATAATATGTGCATCAAATAAATGAAAATCCTACTGGACTAATAGCTGAAGATTTTTAAGCACTGATGTTTGTCAGCATACAGTCCTTCTCACCACTATAATGTACGTCTTTTACAAAATATATTTGAAATATTTGCTGAGGTTATTTTCAACATATAAACTCACTCAATAAAATCTTGTGATTTTGGCTGTTGCTTCATAATTGAAAAATACCCATAATTTTCTGGACACTATATAGAACAGCAACATGGAAAAAAAATTTGCACACTAAACCTTTTGAAAGGAAATAGCTAAGGAAAAGACAACATAATCGAATCAGAAGATGAGATGAGTGGCGGGAAAAAGAACACTGGATAGAATATAAGTAGAGCAGATATCAAATCCTGGCTCAGCCCCATAGTGTTGTTGGGATTTTATCCTCCAAGGTCCTGAGCTTTTTCTCATATTAGTCTATACATGACTACTAAGTTCACATTTTTTAATCATTCTGAGGTTCAGTATCACTATGGTAAAAAAAGAAAGAATAGTAACTTAAGTGCACAGGATATATTTATTATTCAATCACTAGATGGCAGTAAATGTGCAACTCTGAGGGTGCTCTTCCACATACGCAGGGAAAGCTCAAAGCACAGGCAAGACTATCACTGTTGGACAGCCTGCCTTCAAAGGTTAGCTAGCAGGAGAATATATACTATCATAAAAAATCATTACAGAGTATAAGGAGAATAAAATGTCGTAGCTCAATAATATAGTAAGGAATATCTTCAAATAGTAATTTAAAATACTTTATCTGAGGTAAACAGAGTTGCTACCTTCCCATTGAAAACTTCAAAGAAGAAGTAAATAAAAGCTGTAGATATGGACTTGTAAAAAAAGGATGAAAAAGCACATACCTTACCACACACATATGTTTCTGCTCTGAATACAGTGTGTACACAGGAACTGTGGTAAGGATGGCAAGTAAATTAAAATTGAATTATCCCATTGAAAGCAATTGTATGAGGAATCCTATTCCAATACTTTTAATGTGATTGTGTCTGTACTGTCCATACCAGTACAGTTTTCATAAATGCAACAAGCTTCCCAGCATATCCATGTAATGGATGAGAAAAGGAAATGAGAATTCTGTTAAATAAATTTCCAGTGATATTTCTTGTAAATTCTGCTTTTCATCAGCCACTTATCACTTAACTCATAGCTACATTACTTCAGCAATATAGTCACACAATAATTTTGTCCCTCTGCCCATCTAAAGTATATCTGGCAGAGGGGTGATGATTTAATTGTCATTATTTGTAGATTTCTAAAGTAGAATATATTTTAAAGTATTTTGAAGTACATACATATATTATTTTTCAGAAAATATATGCAGACATCTAAGGTGGATAGATAGGTAGATAGATAGACTTCTAAATCTCTCTATAGCTCAGGGGTTAACACGTATCACATGTTGGCTGAATATTATTGACAAGGGTAATTTTTAGATAGTCAACTGCATTTATCACAGGAATTGTATGTTTGTCTACAATTTATGGCAAGTGAAAAGTTTTGTAGAAAAGAGGTCACAGTCACATGAACTCCACTAAGCATCGTATTTGGTGTGTAGAGACTGGTTGACCAGTTCTCTGTCATTTATATAAGCTCTAGCAACAGGAAGGGGAAACACTTCAAGTTTCCTAATTTTAAGCCTTGCTTGAGTAACATACTGACAATTGTTTGTACAGAAGAGAAAGAATGTGAATGCCTCATTCACAGAAATTTCAACATGATTAACAAAATTTTTTCTTCAAATTAGAAATAAATAACCCCTCTCTAATGTTGCTCACTATGGTCTCAGTGGGTTGGAAGGATATCTTCAGGCACTATTTTAATCACCTGATGAGTTTTTTCAGAATGTTCAGCCCATAGTCCCCAGAATATTTTTAAAGCTTCCTGGATGGGAAAATAGGCAATGAAAAACAAAGGGGACTGTGAAATGTGTGGTTTAATGGGCTTTTGCATTCAGGCTAGCTTCAAATCACCACTCTACCTTTAACTGAGTGACCTTATAAAAGTCATTATATCTCTCTGAGCCTCACTTTATTTTAATTTTGGGCTAGAAATAAGTACCACAAGATTGCTGTGAAAACTAAATGAGGAAATGTTTATAAAATACAACTACAGTACCTGAAACATAGAAATACTAAATAACTGAATCAAGAAATCAAACCATTTTTTCCATGGTGATCATTTCTTGCTGGAAACAGCTAATGAACATTGGGACAGAAAATGTTCTCTGCATTAGATTGAGTGCCACCAGTAAAGCATGTGGAGCTAATTTGGGAATACTGTTCTGGGCCTCAGATAGCGTTCAATAAAGAAGCAGAACTGATTCTCTGCGGACAGGAAATCAATAAGTTTCTTAATCATCAGAAAGGAACGAGGCAGGGATTCAGCCCAATAATGAAGAGTGAACTGACTCCCTCAGAATTCATTCATTCACCATGTATTTATGCCAGAGTATTTTTGATTCCTTAATATAAGCCAGACTTTGTGATAAGTCCTGCATGTCTTAGCTTATTTGATCCTCACGATAACCATATACATTTTGAGTGATTGTTCTTACTGTATCCATTTGGAAGAAAAGAATACTGAGGCTAATAACCTTCAAGTAACTTGACCACATCATCTTAAAGCTAATTCAAAATAGAACCGGTTTGGTCAGTTTTGATACTATAGTACAGTGCGGTAAACACAAGGAAAGTGTTATGTGCCCAGCTATGTTAGAAAAGGTGTATCCTTCCCATAGGTATTGGGTAGAGTAAGCAAAAACTTCCTGGAAGAGGTGATTTATAACCAAAGTCTTGAAAAGTAAGTAGGAGTAGGTTAAATGAAGACATTGGGGTCATGAGATACAGAAGGCGGCTCATGACCAAAAAGAGAGAAACAAAAAGAGAATATAGGAAAAAAAAACAAAAAAAAAAACCCTAAATGATCACTGTTGTTAGAGTGCAGAGCAGAAATTAGAGTGCTGGAGAGGAGAATGGAGAGTGAAGGTGCCAGATGAAGTGGCCTTCAAGCATTTCGGCTGCAGTCGAGAAGTTATCAAAAGGTTTTACATAGGGGAGCAACACGGACAGACGTTTCAAAGGGTACATTTAAGAGGGAAACTCTGTAAGGAGGAAAAAAGAAATTGTGGACAAGTCAGTGGGGTTCAGGTAAGAAATTATGAAGTTTTAAACTAAGGCAGAAAAGTAGAAATGGCACAATGGGGGACATTTGAGCAATAAGAGGAATAAAGGAAAAAGACTCAGTAATAGACCTGATGTGGGGATTTTGAAGGATGAATATCACCATCAAGCAAGTTAAAACACACAGTTCACAGAGGTGATAATGAGTTAGATTTCAGACGTGATGCATCTAAGGTATTGAGGCAAGTTTAGGCATTAGAATTTGAATATATGTTTCTGAAACCCAGGAGCAAGACCTGAGCTTAAAATACACATTTAGAAATCAACAATATTCAGGATATCCCTGGTAGCACAGTGGTTAAGAATCCGCCTGCCAATGCAGGGGACACAGGTTCAAGCCCTGGTTGGGGAAGGTCCCACATGCCGCGGAGCAACTAAGCCCATGCGCCACAACTACTGAGCCCATGCCACAACTACTGAAGCCCACGCGCCTAGAGCCCATGTTCCACAACAAGAGAAGCCACTGCAATGAGAAGCCCGCACACCACAACGAAGAGTAGCCCCTGCTCGCTGCAACTAGAGAAAGCCTGAGCGCAGCAACCAAGACCCAACACAGCCATAAATAAATACATACATACATACATACATACATTTATAAAATTTTTAAAAAAGCAATCAACAATATTCAAATGATACCTGAAACGGATAAATTTCTTGGAATCACTGAATGAGAATATAGATTGTCTTAGAACTAAAATCATGAGGTTTTTGAAATCCCTTTTACCAAAGTAGGAATAAAGTCAATTAAATTTGCATAAAGTGACTTCTAAATTACAGAACGGAAATACTTTTAAGAATAGCTTAAGAAGAGATGGAGGAGAGCAGGAGGTTGAATAGGATTCAGGAAATATAAATAAGAGACAATTTGTCTATAACATGAATGAAACTTTAAATATCATTTTTTGCTTCTCTAGGAAAGAATAATTTCATGAGGAATTTAAGGTGTATTCAGCATCCTTGATTTTATAGAAAGAGTATCTTGGAAAACCTAAGTCAAATGTTTTCCATTAATTTACCCCATGTACCGATTCAGAATATTAGTACTGATAAAATATTCCCTAATTTAACAGAAAACAATCTTACATGATCACATCAAATTATAATGTCAGCATTCACATTTTCTAGTTGTCCTGGCACATTCTCAGTTAAACAAATGTCCCTTTCCTGATATCGTTAGGGGCAATACATAATTTGTTCTTGATTTAGCACTGCCTGCAAATTGCATAATATCTTTTCAAAAATCATTTAATCTTTTTATTTCTCACAATATGACAAGCTTCACCAGTAGTAGTAAGTCTTGCTTAATTAGGCTGTTTAACCCTCTGATAATTTTTAACCATTTTATTCCAAGAAAGGAAAATTGTGCTTGTTATATAACAGGTATTTAATAAATATGTGTTGAATTTTTTACTATACAGCATCAACTATGATATTTAAATTAATATTATTGCTAATTGATTAATAATGATAATATAACCACAGTATATGGGGCATTCCTTGGCTTCAATACTCTCATATTCCCAAGTGACTGTTTGAATTATGCTGGTCAATTTGAACTGGACAACCTAAAAAAAACAGAGACTCACCCCAAAGCCATAAAAACTCTACATCCTACTGGCAAGAATGCGTCCCCAAATACAGTGAAATGCATATATAGGCTTAGTAAAACCAAAGAAAATATAGCCTTTTTGTCCAGAAAGCATAAATACTTTGAAGATACACACACACACACACACACACACACACACACACACACACACACACACATACACATTAGGTATCTTGTTTAACATTAAAGTTATCTGAAACTTACCTTGACTTCAGTAATTTATTCCTCTGAACTCCCATAACAGTTAATACTACATATATAAAACCTTATTTTCTTTATTATATCCAAATTATACATGCCTTACTTCTCACACTAAAGCTGCTGGGTCTTTAAAATAACATATTTTTTCTGAATCATTTTGATTTTTCTCCTTCTTCTTCTTTTGCTCATAGAAGATTTTTAATTAATATTTGTCAAATTAATGAATGTCTCCTGTGATGTTCCATGAAAGATACCAAAGCAAGATTTAAAAAAAAGAATCTATGCACTTGGTAAACTTCCTGATTTTTCTTCTGTAGACTAAATTTACAAAAAACAGCCCAAGGGGGAGCCAAGCCCTTTAATACCAGAAGAGTTAAAATCCATGGACTCCCTGAGCTTCATCAGCTTTATGATAATTTCTGAAGTATCTAGTGTTCAGTTTGGTGGTTTCATTGTTTAACAAATCTTAATTGAGAGAACTCAGTATGCATGGTAGAATGTCATATAATCATGTCATTCTCTGGCCTATTGGGGTAACTGTCTCACCAAAAACTGAGGCACATTTTATATGAGTATCATTCTATGAAGAACATATGCTGATTTCACCTGTTACTGATTACATGGCAAAACATCCTCTTTCTTGGGTAGCCAATAATGACGTGAACACATTCATTCCTTCTATGAGCCAGTTCAAAGAAAATAAATGTTTAACTTAATATTATACAGTTGTTGTTATAAGATCTATTTAGAATTTCTACGTATTTTTCAAATTCCCTTTACCTTACAGAGGAGAGGGGGCAAACATCATTGACAGAGTTTTTAATATGTCTTCAAATTTTAGTTTTCCAACAGGAATATCATCCTTGTCCAAGAAGTCAAGTGGTTTTCTCTTTGGGTTAGTTAATGCAACTCAGAGAAAAATGTTTAAGGCAGTCACCTCCTCTAGGTAGAATTTGGTAAAGGCACTTTCCCTTAACAAGACTCTCCTCTCCACTGCAAATATGGTTTTGCTTCCAATGCAGATTTGCTTTTGTATTAGTAACAAAGAAACCAGTCATCTAAGTAGCCTTCTTATTTCATACTATTAACCCAGACTGAGGACCCTGGAGAATGCCATGGTCTCCACCTAGCAGGATGGTATATTTAATGTCATCAGTGAGCACTTTTCATTTGGTGAGGCTTACAAAGGCAAAGCAAATACATATTACCCAAAAGACTGCGTTATTGGGTACTCATTTAATTACTACCTTTCCAGACTGGATTAATAAAGGCTTCTAGGTGGTGAGAAAAACCATTGCCTTACTGAGGTCATGCTATGTGAGGACTGTGTGTTCAAAACTACTATGTGTTTAAAGATTGTAAGTCTGAACATCACTACCCTGAAGAGAAAACCCTTTACTGAGAGTATGCAATAATACAAATATTAGGAGTGTTGTGTTACATATTTTATTAAATAATTTGTGAAGTTAAGATCTCACAGTATTAAGAAATTCTGATTCCCTAGGGATGGCTTCATGCCCTATCTTCTTTTCGACGTGCAATTTTTATTTGAAGTTCGAGATGAAAGACTTCTTTAATGTTGCCATCAATCATATTTGAAGACTTTTAGATAATGCTATATCCAGTTAAACCAACCTTAAATCACAAGACAATTTTAAAGGTCTTAATATGTTCTCTAAACCTAGTTTTGATTCCTGGTGTGTTTTTTTTTTCTGTCAAATTAAGATAATTTTAGGAGGCATATTTTAAAATATCATCACTTTTCCATGATGTGTGTACTATATAATTATTTCTTTCTAATGCATTAAGAGTAATAACTAGAAATGAATAAGAAAATGTCTTAATATATTTAAACCTCTTCTCCTTATTTAAGTAAGAGAACTAAAATATTTGATCAGCCCATTCATTACTAATATAGTCACAGTTACAGGAAATTCTTTCCAAATTTAATTGCCATATACATTGGCTCAGGGAATCAGATCAGAGGGTTCTTTGCATTTTTTAATAGATAAATCCTGATTTACCATGAATAAAGAAGTTATTATAACAGCCACATCAAATACCATCACATAAATGTTTTATTCCTCCTAACAACCTCATGAGTTAAATAACATTATCTTAGTTTTACTTAACTAACCTGAATATAAAATATACTTAACAATTTGTATGTCAGAACTCAACTCACCTCTGCCTGATTCCATCTAATCTGATTACACACAATTAAATAGACAGATGCATTTACATAGACAGATTATAATTACATAACCTCTAAAATCAAGAGGGATTTTAGCAATATGGACAACTGGAAAGAGCACTTGAAATTGTTAAATCTATGTGTTTTTGTGTGCATATAACCACAAATATGTGAAGATGAGTGTAAAATGAAGCAGAGTCTTAGCGCCTGTGGCATCTGGATTTCCTCTGGCCGTAGTTGGTGTACTTGGAGTGGAAACCACAAGGTCTCAGCCTGAACAGACAAATAGAGTTCAGAATAGCATGGGTGCTCAGATTATGTGAATCGGGGTGAATGTTTCCAGAAGCAGTGGCCACGCATCTGCAATGATACTGCCCCTGAGAAATTTACACAAACACTCGCCGAGCAAGGGCTCAGCCACAGCAGACTGCATGCTCAGAAGACACAAGGCATGGACTTCTGTTAAACTACCCTTGCATCTTCTCCTTTTCTAGATGATGCCCACTTTGTTTACCTTTAATGCCTTTGGATTTGCTAGCTCATCCATCTGGAAGCTCTTCCATCAGATATAACATGACTCGGCTCTTCTGCTCAATTTCATCAATGAGGGCTTTCAAAATTTTTATATGTATCATGTACCCTCACCAAACCATGGACTATGTTCTCCATACAATTTATAAAAATTAATATTTATTTATTTATATATTTGTTCTTTTGTCTGCTTTCCCCAAACTAGACTCTAAATTCCAAGAGTGTGGTCTTTGTGGAAGTTTTACTCATTTTGTTTCCCCAGTGTCTAAATTCTGAGCCATAGCTGGCACTCAGGTAAGGGTAATCACTTGTATTTTCATAGCAAGCCAAATGTATGATTCTCTCTCCCGGGTTGAATGGGGCTGGACTTGGAGTAATGTGCTTGCTTTACGGGGCCAGGGTTCTGGATAATGGGGAAAAGAGAGTCCAAGTTTAGGGCTGGCCTTCAGTTCCTGACCAGGATGGACTGGAGACGCATGTGAAATAATATGGTTCAAAGCAGCAGTTAAGTGGCAGACCAGTGGCCGGAACAGAGGGGCAGATAACAGGAAAAAAACTAGGATATGAGGAATAAATTCAGGGGAAAAAATGCTGGAAGCTATGAAG
The DNA here is from genome assembly GCF_028564815.1 of Eubalaena glacialis. Classification (NCBI taxonomy): domain Eukaryota; kingdom Metazoa; phylum Chordata; class Mammalia; order Artiodactyla; family Balaenidae; genus Eubalaena; species Eubalaena glacialis. The sequence goes on from NC_083730.1 coordinate 10,626,469, forward strand.
AAAGTGAAATTCTGCAGAAAGAAGTGGTAATGCAGTAGATGTGAGAGGAAAAACACAAGTAGGTCCAAAACTTACTCATAGAACCAGGCCATAAAGCAACAAAATCTTTCCTTCCTTAGTAAACTGCAAAAGTTGAGGAAAATAGAAAATGATAATGTTTACCAGTATATTGCTTTGTCTATCAAATCTATAACTACTCTTTAAGTTTCATATACCCATAGTATGTGAGGAAGATAAACGATTTTAGGCAGAAAGAATGAGAAAAATTAGATTGCATTGCACATACTCATTAAAATACTGAATTCAATTAATTTTTTGGAAGTCAAATTGTTCACAAGTACTGGAGATAAACGTTGAATTCCAAGTGAGGGTTTTGAAGAGACACAGTCCTCATTTTGTTATCTCTTCATCTAATTATTTCTTACTACACCAAGGGGTTATTGTACAGCTGAAAGGTACAGGCATTGTATGAGGAATTCCACTAGTCATTGGATGTGAAGTAAGAGTGAATGAAATACTTTCAATTATCTAAAGGAGCATTGGTACTCAACAGAGAAAGCCAGGTAATTTGTACAAATTATTGTTATATAACACAGAAAATGCTGGAGTCATAGAAAACTTTAGTGCCTATAAATGTAGGGAATGCATAGAAAAGGCATCCAGGAAGCCTTCAGAGAAAAGGGGAGCATTCAACCTGGGCCTTGAAAGGTGACACTAACATGAATAAGAACATGGTAAGTCTAAAACCTCCTTCACTGTAGCAGAAACACACCCCTATTATCAGCTTCAGGGTTAATGGGAGCAGGGAATAAAAAGTTGAAAGAAGCATTTAAAGTTAGATTTTTATTGTGCCAAGATTTTTTTTTCTTAATAAGAGAAGTTTGTAGATTTTTAATTGTATAAAGCACAACATTTGAAGATCCCTTTACAAATCATTCTCCACTTTTTTGCCTTTTAATATATTTCCTATGAATTTCTCACTCTGAATGCAAAAATAAAACATCCAAATAGCAAAAAAAAAAAAAAAAAAAGAAACCCCAGGTGATATGGACAATGGAGGTGATGCATCATCTGTCAATTACTGCCAAGAAGACTTCCACTCTTATTTTTGAAAATACATTCAAAAGGCCTTTCTCCTCACTAACATTGTAGTAATCTGCCAAGATTTCCCAAAGCCTTTCATCATGCTAATGTCATCATAAAGATGCATTTGATACTGAAAGGAACTTAATGACAAAGAAGTTTGACAGTAAATCTCTACATAACAATTTAAACTTTACAAAATATTTCTTTTTAAAAATTCTCTACTTAAGAACAAGCTAGAAAAAGAATAGATACATGTATATGTATAACTGAATCACTTTGCTATACACCTGAAACTATTACAACATTGTAACTCAACTATACTCCATTATAACATAAAAATTTTAAAAAAAGAAAAAAAAGAACAAGCTAATGTATGTATTTTATATGTTTGGGAACTTTATATTGTTTGAAGTGCCAAATGCATTTCACTTCTTTTAAAATTTAGGCTACAAATATACTCTAGTCCAGTGGCTCTAAAACATTGGAAGAGACTTTTGGTATGACTGGGGGAAGGTGAGCAATCTTAAAAAAATACATCATGTAATTTTGAGCAGTTGGCCCATGTACCTCTTTTTGAGAAATGGTTGGTAATAAATTACATAAAATGTGAAAAGAATTAGATAGTGGAACTCATCTAAGAAGCTAGTTATTTACCAGATGAAAAGCAGAAAGAGCAAGACAGCAATCTGATATATTTTATCAATGTTTAAAATCAAACTGTAATTTCATAATGATATTAAATTTTTTGAAGAATCAAGATACACAAGGGAGTATTCTGTGTGTAGCTAAAGAAAATATGAGTCAGAGAAAAACTAGTTCGTCAGCATCATTATTGAGGGATGAAGGTTTATCACCCATTTCTACTGTGATGACCAAGCATATCCCTGCAGTAGACAACTATTTCAAGAGATGAAAATGGCCATTAAAAGCACACAACTAATTTCTCCTGCCTAGATTATATTTTCCCCCAAATGATTACTTTATAACTTACTTCCATCTAGATTTTTCCATTTTGTGACCATGAGCTTCTTTTATTGTTGCTCTAATTTTCATATTAAATTGATAAGCTGGCATTTTGATTTTCATATCAGCCTCTTATGAATACCATTTGGGTGAGTTAAGCATGAAAACCAGATCAACAACAGAGGCGGTAACAAATTTTACTTTCTGTTCCTACAAATCTCTGAACCAGCCTCTGGATTTTCATGGCCCTAGGAAGGCCCAACAGTCTCATAAGCTAAGTGGTAAACTGTATTCTCCAGCTTGTATTGCTACTGCAGTTTTTAAGACTTAAATTTTCATTTACGTAAATCTCAAATAGCTTATTTTTCTATCATTTGACTTGTATCAGTGCTTCATAATACAAAAGCATGGTCTCTCTTCTCTTTAAATCAGATTAAATGTTTGGAAACCATTTCAAAGACTCTGATAAATTTAGAGATTGTTTTGCTTACCCTACACCTAGTAACAATGTGGAATTGTTTGTATTTTCTGAAATTGTCTGATGTGCTTTGTTCAGTGAAGTTTGAATTGCTAAAGGTATCTCAAGACTTAGTTTTACAGCTTAAACTAATTTTTCAACAAATGATAGCATTCATCATGGTGGCAAATAGCAGTCTCTAGTATTAAAAAAAGAAAGGCAAGAAAATTACCGGATCTTTCTGATTCTAAACAACACCGTGTCTTGGTCAGCCCCTGATGCAGAGCACTTGTGTCAGGGGAATAACCTGTGACTGTGGGTTTTCTCAGGGCTATCTAGTCACTGCAGCTATGACACGACCAAGGTGCCATTTTCCACGGTTGTCTGGATGTTTCATCTCAATGTCCATTTGTGTGAGAATTGATGGCTCTGTAAGTGAGTGGAAAGATCAAGCTGGTTTATAATGCTGTGTCAGTCAAATCTCAAAGTTTAGTAACATTTTAATGTGAGATTTTGCCCTTGGATGAGTGCCCCTTATCAAATACAAGGGAGAGAAAAATACAGTTCAACATGCAGGCCTTACAATTCTCAGGGTGTAAAAGAAAAAGGCACGGGGCCTTAAAAGGCAATGCAAACGCCCTGATTATCATTGAACAAGTGAGACATTTAAGGATGACATAACTCTTGAAATATTAGATTAGTTGAAAGGATTTATTCCATTAATTCTTAGTTAACATTTCATAAAGAAAAAACGATAATTAGCACCAAAATTGTCTTCAATCCCACAAGAAGTTTTTGGCCTTAATACATCCTAACGCTGTGCTGCACAAAGGTTAGTGTTATTTATTTCCATGCTTTCTATGTTTAATAGGAGTCTATTCAATAAAAATTACCAAGAAGACTTTTCTGCTGCTTTCTTTAACATCCCAAAATCAATGACTTGAAATAAGTCCATCTTTTAAAGGCTAAAATGTCTTTTTCACAGATATACTTTTACTCAAGATACAAATTGCCTTTTTTTTTTTCAAGAAAGAACCGTTGTGAATAATGATTTCATTTAAAGGGAAAAAAGTGTTTAAGGACTAAGGATGGAATAATTATAGTGAGTTCAACCCATTTGTAGTGAAAATAATATATATTTAAACAAAACAGAGTTAGAATTTTTAATATGCTGTAAGCTTTGTGACCAAATATAATAAAAATTTATTTAGCAGTACAATTTTCATTTGTATGCCTATAACCCCAGAAGTAAATATTCAAATTTAAATTATACTGTATTAAGTAATTATGCCTATGTCATCCCCCCATTTATGTTGAAATACTCAAAGATAGAAGTTCATTTGCCATTGTATTTCTAGCTCTATTATTCTACAAATTACTCATTAATTCATTAATTCTACAAATTATTTGTGAGTACCTGCCATGTGCTACTTCAAGCATATGCCACAGTAAAAAAAATAATAGTTTTTACTTCCGTAAGTTTTTAATGTGGTACACAGACAAAAATTAAAATCCAGTTAAAAATAGATAAGAAATATGTAATGCTGCTCACAATAAAAGACTTTGTAAAGGCTTTTTTAGAAAACGAGTATATCAAATTCTCCCATGAAAAACCAAAGTTGTGTAATTTTGTTTCTGATATTTAAAAAGGAAATGCAGTGCAAATATGATGACCAACTACATTACAAATACCAGCTTGACAGTTTTTGCTCTTCAATAATTTTATGTAATTTGCAGCTTTTTAGACTATATTATGTAATATTTTATTTTTTTAGTTTTTGGATAACCTCAGGAGAAATGGTAATTATGTTCCTAAAAGGAGAATTTAATTTTAACTGAAAAACTTAAATTACAATAAATGATTGCAACATATTTAGATTTTTTTCTGACATAGTTCTTCCCTGTTACAGTGTGCTCATTCTTTCCTATTCAACACAAGTAAGGACAATGATCCATTGCCATCTCTAATAGGCAATAGTCATTCAATAATCACCGGCTGAATTTAAAGCATATACTGTTATCAAGAAAAAGACAGGTGATTTATTGAATATTATAGTTGGAGATACTTTATACATTATTAACTAAAATCCTTCCTTTGTTCAGATTATTACATTGCAGACCTAAAGGCTTATAAGATTTGCTCATGGTCACCCCTAAGGAGGCCTCTTCCCCTTTGCACAATGTTTCTTAGATTCATCAATATTTTCAATGCATCCCTTGCTCATTCCTCTTGTTGAATAGTATTCCACTGTACGGAAATAACACAGTTTCTTTATCCTTTCAGTTGTGGATGAGCATTTTGATTGTTTCTAGTGCCTAACTCTGTGCATAAATTTGATGTATTAGTTTACCAGGGCTGCCATAAAAAGTATCACAAACTGTGTGGCTTAAAACCACAGAAATTAGAGTCCAGAAGTCTAAAATCAAGATGTTGGCTGGGCCATGCTCCCTCTGCATTAATCTCATTATTTTCATTCCAACTCAAGATATCTACATTTTGTTCTTCCTTCAAATGTCATTGTTTCCCCTAATTCTTTTAATATCTATTCATTAAAAGTCTATGACATTATTCATCACAAGTAAATATATTTTCCTGTTAAAAATTTCTCTACAGCAAAATAACAAATTATTACGAACATCAAGTAGTTAATAATCATGTTCAAAATATAATATCCAACCTCTCTATGATGAGTGGTGCCTTATGATTCTGTATAACTGATATGGCCCCATAACTTTCAATCACTTCAATTTCTTTGACATGAAGCTTAATTCTAAACCTTCTAATCCCTTTCCAGTTCCTTTAAAAGAGAGCTTAAAAGAAATATTAGTACCATAGTTATCTATTCAGTTTCTTATATTTGACATTTTGACTAGTAGACAAAAACTTTTGAAAGGTTTGATTTTTCTCACTTTTTAAAACTTTCATTTGCTATTCATTACTTAAATGAAAAGATTTTTAAAAAATCAAAATCAGTAAATTATAAAAGATGTTTTTAGTGTATAAAAGAGGAATGTTTATATCTTTTCAGTTTTAGGTCAGTTTTTATATTACATAAAATTTTTGCTAAAGGCATCTCCATCTATATCTATTAAAACAAATTAATAACTTATCCTGCTTGTCAGCTTTTTTTTTAATAGTTACATTATGAAACACATAGCAAAAATTATTTAATTCTGGTTACTAATGCTAAATATTAAGCCATTTTTCTAAAATTATATGACAAATCATCATGCTATCATGAAATACATAAATTTCTGAATCAGTTTTATATATACCTTCTGAAGAGACTCAACATTTATATTTGAATTATATGTCCCTTTGTTCTTGTTTTTCTAACCCCAAAGAAATGCAGCTGTTACATTGTTCCTTTTTTATTCAGCCCTTTTCCTGAAATAAAGTTATCTAGAAGTCACAAAGATCGTTCCCCAGATTGTAACTTTTCCCCAGTCCCCAACAGCATAGAAAATGGTAATATCTGCATTTAAATTACTTATTTATTCAACTCATTCATATAAAAGTGTACTAAACCTAAAATTCAGTTCTGGAACACTGCTCTGAACCTAGAGGACATTCCATTTTATGTAGTTTCTCCCACAACTGGTCTCTAGTAACTGTCAAGCCAATAATCTATAGTGTTGCCTTGCAGCATCATTCAAATGCAGCATCTTGTAAAGCCTAATAAGAAACTAGACCGTAAAGAAGGCTTTTCTAAAATGGAAAAAAAAAAAATCCTATTACTATGTGATACTATCTGCCATCCTTTCAAAACATCTTAGCTAAACTGGTTCCCTCTGGCTCCAACGATTGTTTCACACCATCTGTTCTTCAAAACGGGTGCTAATCATTAACATGTAGTAGCCACTTTGGAAACAATTTCAAAATATATTTTCTATAATTTCAAGCACGTTAAATCACACTTCTTCAGTTGGCCAGCCTCTGTAATAAATATATATTTTCATGTATAAAAAATCACTAATTACCAATTTAATTACATTAAGCAAATATCGAGAAGCTATTATATGTGCAGAATTCTGCTATAGTGTAAGAGATACAAAAACAATTAAGATTTGGATCTTTATTAAAGAAACTTTCAAGGCATAGATTATGATGAGACAGAATTGTAATCAAGAAGAAAGAATGTCCTAACTGACTAGTCCAGAATATTGTTATTGCTATATTCAAGGCAGCTTTGTTGCTATTTAGGGAATCAAAGCAAACTTCATAGAGGAGAGAGTATTTCAGCTGACATGGAATTGGAAGTATGTTAATAGTTTAGTTTATAAAAAACAGATATTTAAATTTTAGATGACAGCAATGGTGTGAAAATGGGTGTAGAAAAAAATGAGTTCAGAAAATAAAAATCATCACTGTTTGTGAGTGAAGAATTTTTGGAACAATGTTGTGGAAAAGGTTATTTGTGTGAGACTATAGAGGGATATGAAAGCTATACTAAAAAGACACTTGTATTCTGTGGAAAATGTGTAAACACCACAGGTTACTGAGATTATCCAACCCTTATTTTAAAATACAACTTTCAGTAGGTGAGAGAAGAAATGGATATAAAAGATAACTGAGGCAAGAAGACCATAGTGCTAGTGAGATAAAGTGAAAGTCTGCACCAAGATGGTGATGACATTACAAATACATATTATAGGCATTCCGTGTGTGTCTGTGTGTGTGTGTAAACGAAAATGGTAATTATTGCTCGAAGTATCTATATACACCCTAAATACCCCATTTAACCAAAAGTATTATAGGAATACTAAGGAAAAGCTTTTTTTTTTAATCTGCAGGAAGTTTACCTTCTTTTATGTCTAAAAGCCATGAAATAGAGTGTTTTGTGTCTTTATGACTCTCTGTATGAATGGGTCCCATACAGAGTCATACTCCTTGCCACTAAAAAGTCCATAGTTCCAGAATTGTAATTATATCTCCCTTACTCAACTATATCAAGAGCTGTATATTTCATAATCATATACTCATCCCTTCCTCTTCCTCTCCCATTCACTTAATCTTTTCAATTTATTGCAAAGTCCAATAAATGTTTCCTTAAAAATCTCTCTCAAATAGAATACCACTTTTTTTCATGTTACCATATTAATCTTCCACAGGGGCAAGTGTGTGTGGAGGGGGAAGTAGGAGGCAATGTGGCATTGTGAGTGACATCCATGAAATTTGGTGTCAGGGAAGGGAAAGAAACCTAGTTCCAAGCCCAAGTTCTGCTCCTTTCTAACGGCAACATTGATCTCGATTAACCTCTTTTACCTCGGTTTCTTCTTTATTAGCAGGAAAATAATAATATTCTGTCTCTGCAGCAGTCAATGTCAGACTGCCATTAAAAATGCTACATAACAAATGATACTAATACTCAGTGTTATACCTCCTATGCAGATATTTGTTACTCATTTGTCCCCAAAAGAGCAACATTTCAGCCATCTTAGACTGAAAGTGCCTGCAAACTGCACAGTTGGTCCAGACCTGCTTTGTGTGTCTTTTGTATTTTTTTCCTATCATAACAATTTCAACAAACTTAGAGACTTAAAACAACACAGTTATTATCTTCAGTTCCGTAGGTTAAAAGTAATGGCAGGCTCTGTGTTTCTCTATGGGAGAGTATGATTCTCGACCATTCAGATCGTTGGCAGCTTTTTCAAAGATACAAAGAGTGATTAAGGTAATTCAAACCAAATTTTGTCTTGGAAACAATTCACAGACAGGTACCAAGCAAAATGCGGAGGCTTAATGTCAAGGTTTTACAAGTTGGTATGTTTTACCCTGCTGTTAGGACATTCCACAATGGGCATTTTGCACTCCTACAAACCTTGCTTAGTGCACCCAAATAACAGGGGTTGTATCATTTTTTTCCCCATCCAGAACAGGATCATTTTATGCTGCTGGACATTATGAAAATAAGATAATTATGCAAAAAGGTTGTAAGGGTTCCTGTCTGCCTCTGATTGCCCTCCTGGCAATAAAGAAGGTATTCTTAAGGCTTGTTATAGAATGCAAATTCCTTAAGCTTTTTGTTCTTCAGCTGTGATACTTCCCTCTGCACATGTAGCATCCATCTAGATTCATCACATCGCCATGTGGGATAGGGGAATCGAGTACAAATATTTTGATGCTCCTGCTGCTTGTGCTGTGATTAATACATTTTTATTTCTGACACAGGAATCTCTTGTTTTTTGCCAGCATCCATGGAATTGTGGTAGGTTAACTTAGAATGCAAGGTTATTTTGCTGAGTGTTCTACTGCTTCTAGAATCCCTCTGTATTGTCAAATTTATATGAGTAACATCCCCACAGCAGGTCACATAGATGACACATTGTTATATAATTTTTTTTTTTGGCCACGCCACGCAGGATTGTGGGATCTTAGTTCCCTGACCACAGATTGAACCAGGGCCCACAGGCAATGAAGGCACCGAGTCCTAACCACTGGACCACCAGGGAATTCCCTGTTTTTTAATATTTTTAAAAAATTAATCAACTTCGTTTTCTAGAGTAGTACAGGGAACTGAACAAAATGTTAGACTGAGGATGAAAGAACCAGAGTTCTTGTCTCTGCTTTGTCAATAATTAGCTATTAGATCTTGAGTAAAAGTAAATGTGGTTAATATTCACTGAGTATTTACTATGTGTATGTCATCCTGCTAAGTTAATGTATCATTGAATACTCATAAGTATACCCAAATGGAAGATATGGAAACTGAGGCAAGGAGTGTTAAGTAGTTCACCCTAGTTTAGAAAGCTGGTAGAAAGCAGATGAAATATTTGTATTCAGGCAGTTTGAATCCACAGCTATACTCTTGACCAATGTTTTTTGTATAATGAAAAGATTATGAATGTTGGAAACAGACACACCTGTGTTAACATCTGGGCTTACCACTATCCTACTTGTGGATCTAGGCAAATTATGTAAATTTCTAAGCCTCATTTCCTACAATGGTGGAATATTTAACCTACTTCACTTCACTGTTCACCCAGAAAAGTTTCTATATTCTTAGCATGTTTTCTTAGACTAAATTTATTAGCATATGATACCTATCAAAATTGTATCACTGTTACTCTCCTTCATTTTGACTGCTCTAAATGTGTTCTCAAAGAAACTTTAAAATTAAGAAAAGAACAAATTAAATGTTAAATATCTGTGGATATTTGAGATATTTGATATCTCAATATCAAATATTTGAGAAAAGGGATCCTTCTAATTGAACAAATATGAGAAGATGCTATAAAGCCCCAGTACCTTTAAAACAGGTATCCTGGTATATTCTTTCATTATTATTTAAATACATCGACTTAAAGTAACATATAGTTACATAGTAATTGGCTATCTATTTATTTATTTTAAAAATTAAGCGATCCCTAAAAATTAAGTATTATTTGAGTTTATCCAAATACCTCATGAATAATTATAACAAAGTTTCTTATTGAGCTAAATTGCTATTTTATATATGTAACATTTATTTAATTTCTTCCATTAACATGTTTGAATCTATAGGACGTTTTACCATAATATTATTTATGAACATTTGAAATGCCTACATTTGTTTGTTTTCCTTTTACTTATAACTATATTTAAATATACTTATCTGGATATTAAGAGGGCACATATTAGTCTCCAGCTGACAACTGTCATTATTAAAAGGAAAAAATAAAAACTGATTGTGCTCATGAATATTGTGCTTGACTCAATTTTGAATTAATTATGAAGCCACTGTGAAATGTGCAGATAATACAAGGAAACTCTATACATTAAATAAAGAGAATTTTCCTATTCCCTTCCAAGTTCATTAAAACAACATCCATTAGGCATTAATTTAAAAAAGAATATATCTGCCTTACAGTGTCTTTGAAACAATGAGTGTGACATCCAGTAGAATTACTTGTTATTCAAAGTTTTAAGATATCCAAATTTGGAAACAAACTTTTAGTTTTGAATTACATTACTATACCAAGAATTACACTGCTACTTAGCTAAACATTTTAAAATTTATTCTTAAATGATAAAATTCTAAACTTTGTGTAATAATCCTAGAATATAAGATCTTATCTTTTTATAAGTGTGAACTGTGAATAGTTTCCTTAGAAGAATTTAATTGGTTAAACAAATTTGAGCAAAGACAGGTAAACCTCAGGTTTAATTGGCATACATTCATCTAAGCCCTCCAAATTCTGTAGTCATTACACAGAGATAGTCTAAATATGATTGTACCTAACTGGTAGAAATCTCTTAATGGAAGTTTGGGTTCAAACAGATGCAAATACAAAGCTCAGTGTGGGTGAACAATTTTAATCTATGATATTGGCAAATGCAAAGTGCAAGAGAATTAAAGTCCTAGAGACGGATGTGTCGAAGGAAAAGGCAGGGTCTGAAATCATGATTTAAAAGTGTGCTCAGGGTGTCCTAGAAGCTTCTCCATGACGATGCAAGAATACAAATGGCATGCTTTTAAAAAGTGACAATAAAATGTCAGGAAGACTAGATAAGATTTGTTGGTGTCAAAATACACCTTTGTTAATGGGATCTAGATATTTATGGTGAGAAAGTTTCCTAAGTTAAGCTAAGAAAAGTTCTGTGATTAGGCATGTTTGAAATGCATTAATAGATATTCAAATTATGATCCTTAAGAGGAGGAAAACTGCTCTCACACACACACACACACACACACACACACACACACAGTCACCTCTATGATAACGTGCATGGTATTTAAAGAAGAAGCCTTTATTTTTATACAGAAATAGTAGAAAACAGTAAAATTAAATGAATAATACACAAATAGAACCTGATAGGAATATTTAATTTTGTAGATTCTGACAATGAGATATATTTATTTTTTCTAAACTGTACCAAACTAAACTTTGACTTTGGAGAGAAGTATATATTATTCAATTGAATACTATACATTATTCAATTGAAGGCTTACAACTTAGAAGTTTCTAGGTCAAACTTCTATTTATTTATTTATTTATTTATTTATTTAGTTGCACCGGGTCTTAGTTGCAGCTTGCAGGATCCTTAGTTGCAGCTTGCCCGCTCCTTAGTTGTGGCATGTGGACTCTTAGTTGCTGCATGCATGTGGGATCTAGTTCCCCGACCAGGGATTGAACCTGGGCCCCCTGAATTGTAAGCGTGGAGTCTTATCCACTGCGCCACCAGGGAAGTTCCTCAACTTCTTTTTGATTTAATGTAAGAGGTGAATCAAGGGGAACAGTACTTGAAGAACAGTAACTGTGCAGTCTCATCTTCCTGTGGACTTGGTTTATTTATATGACAAGATCCTGGGCTTCACACCAATGAAATAACAGGATGAGTCTTTTTCAAGGTTTTGGAGAGGATGAGTATACTTTACATGGGGAAATAACATAATTAATTTGTGGCCAGAGAGTAAACCGTGGCAGATTAAAGATTGCCATATATATATATATATATATATATATATATATATATATATATTTGCTACTTTTCTCATTGAGTTTTGGAACCAAATTCTACAAACTGTGAACGTAGGATAGCCTGAGTGACTTGTTTGAACAACAGAATGGTGTAGAGTGATATATGGGACTTCTGAACCTAAGTGATAAGAAGATTTTAGCTTTCACCCAGGCCTTTTGGAATGTTCATCGTTAGAACTAGTTTTCATTCCGCTGGAGGAAGCCCAAGCCCATGCATCTGTGTGCAAAGCTCCAGAAGGAAGGGACAACAATCTTCAAGCTAGTGCCTCCAGCTGAGACATCAGTCAACCACCAGCATCATGTGCCACGTGTGAGCTTCATGGACAGTGGATACTGCAGCTGCATTTGGGCCATTTCTGCTGTTGTTCTGTGGAGGTGAGAATGGCTGCCACCTGAGTCCTTCCCAAGCTTCAGATTTGTGGGCAGAATAAATAATTAATGTTCTTTTAATTTATTACTTTGCAAAGGAGAAGCCACAATGAGCCGCAATGAGGTAGGAGGGGCGCAATCACAATAAAATCAAATCCCATAACTGCTGGGTGGGTGACTCACAAACTGGAGAACACTTATACCACAGAAGTGCACCCACTGGAGGGAAGGTCCTGAGCCACAAGTCAGGCTTCCCAACCTGGGGGTTTGGCAACGGGACGAGGAATTCCCAGAGAATGAGACTTTGAAGGGTAGCAGGATTTGACTGCAGGACTTCAACAGGACTGGGGGAAACAGAGACTCCACTCTTGGAGGGCACACACAAAGTAGTGTGCACATCAGGACCCAGGAGAAGGAGCAGTGACCCCATAGGAGACTGAACCAGACCTACCTGCTAGTGTTGGAGGGTCTCCTACAGAGGCGAGAGGTGGCTGTGGCTCACCGTGGGGACAAGGACACTGGCAGCAGAAGTTCTGGGAAGTACTCTTTGGCGTGAGCCCTCCCAGAGTCCACCATTTGTCCCACCAAAGAGCCGGGTAGGCTCCAGTGCTGGGTTGCCTCAGGCCAAACAACTAACAGGGAGGGAACCCAGCCCCACCCATCAGCAGACAAGTGGATTAAAGTTTTACTGAGCTCTGTCCACCAGAGCAACACCCAGCTCTACCCACCACCAGTCCCTCCCATCAGGAAACCTGCACAAGCCTCTTAGATAGCCTCATCCACCAGAAGGCAGACAGCAGAAGCAAGAAGAACTACAATTCTGCAGCCTGTGGACCTAAAACCACATTCACAGAAAGAAAGACAAAATGAAAAGGCAGAGGACTATGTACTAGATGAAGTAACAAGATAAAACCACAGAAAAACAACTAAATGAAGTGGAGATAGGCAACCTTCCAGAAAAAGAATTCATAATAATGATAGGGAAGATGATCCAGGACCTCAGAAAAAGAATGGAGGCAAAGATCAAGAAGATGCAAGAAATGTTTAACAAAGATCTAGAAGAATTAAAGAACAAACACTTAGAAGAATTAAAGAACAAACAAACAGAGATGAACAATACAATAAGTAAAATGAAAAATACACTAGAAGAAATCAATAGCAGAATAACTGAGGCAGAAGAACGGATAAGTGACCTGGAAGACAGAATGGTGGAATTCACTACTGCAGAACAGAATAAACAAAAAAAAAATGAGGACAGCATAAGAGAGCTCTGGAACAACATTAAACACACCAACATTCTCATTATAGGGGCCCCAGAAAGAGAAGAGTGAGAGAAAGGACCTGAGACAATATTTGAAGAGATTATAGTCGAAAACTTCCCTAACATGGGAAAGGAAACAGCCATCCAAGTCCAGGAAGTGCAGAGTCCCAGACAGGATAAACCCAAGGAGAAACATGCTGAGACACATAGTAATCAAATTGACAAAAATTAAAACAAAGAAAAATTATTAAAAGCAACAGAGGAAAAATGAAAAATAACATACAAGGGAACTCCCATAAGGTTAAGAGCTGATTTCTCAGCAGAAAATCTACAAGCCAAAAGGGAGTGGCACAATATATTTAAAGTGATGAACAGGATGAACCTACAACCAAGATTACTCTAGCCAGCAAGGATCTCATTCAGATTCAATGGAGAAATTAAAACCTTTACAGACAAGCAAAAGCTAAGACAATTCAGCACCACCAAACCAGCTTTACAACAAATGCTAAAGGAACTTCTCTAGGCAGGAAACACAAGAGAAGGAAATGAGCTACAATAACAAACCCAAAACAATTAAGAAAATGGTAATAGGAACATACATATCAATGACTACCTTAAATGTAAGTGGATTAAATGCTCCAACCAAAAGAAATAGACTGGCTGAATGAATACAAAAACAAACCCGTATATATGTTGTCTACAAGAGACCCACTTCAGAACTAGAAACACATACAGACTGAAAGTGAGGGGATGCAAACAGATGTTCCATGCAACTGGAAATCAGAAGAAAGTTGGAGTAGCAATACTCATATCAGATAAAATAAACTTTAAAATAAAGAATGTTACAAGAGACAAGGAAGGACACTACATAATGATCAAGGGATCAATCCAAGAAGATATAACAATTATAAATATATATGCACCGAACATAGGAGTACCTCAATACATAGACAAATGCTAACAGCTATAAAAGAGGAAATCGACAGTAACACAATAATAATGGGAGACTTTAACACCTCACTTACACCAATGGACAGATCATTCAGACAGAAAATTAATAAGGAAACACAAGCTTTAAATGACACAATAGACCAGATAGATTTAATTGATATTTATAGGACATTCCATCAGAAAACAGCAGATAACACTTTCTTCTCAAGTGCAAAAGGAACATTATCCAGGATCACATCTTGGGTCAAAAATCAAGTCTCAGTAAATTTAAGAAACCTCAAATTGTATCAGACATCTTTTCCAACCACAGCACTATGAGATTAGAAATAAATTACAGGAAAAAAAATGTAAAAAACACAAACAAATGGAGGCCAAACAATATGTTACTAAATAAACAAGAGATCACTGAAGAAATCCAAGAGGAAATCACAAACTCCAGAGACAAATGACAACAAAAACACGATGATCCAAAACCTATGGGATGCAGCAAAAGAGGTTCTAAGAGGGAAGTATATAGCAATAGAATCCTACGTAAAGAAACAAAAAAAGTCTCAAATAAACAATCTAACATTACACCAAAAGGAACTAGAGAAAGAAGAACAAACAAAACCCAAAGTTAGTAGAAGGAAAGGAATCATAAAGATCAAAGCAGAAATAAATGAAATGGAAACAAAGAAAACAATAGCAAAGATCAATAAAACTAAAAGCTGGTTCTTTGAGAAGATAAACAAAATTGATAAACCTTTAACAAGACTCATCAAGAAAAAAGGGAGAGGACTCAAATCAATAAAACTAGAAATGGAAAAGTAGATGTTACAATGGACACCGCAGAAATACAAAGCATCATAAGAGACTACTACAAGCATCTCTATGCCAATAAAATGGACAACCTGGAAGAAATGAAAAAATGCTTAGAAAGGTATAACCTTCCAAGACTGAACCAGGAAGAAACAGAAAATATGAACAGACCAATCACAAGTAATGAAATTGAAACTGTGATTAAAAATCTTCCAACAAACAAATGTCCAGGGACCAGATGGCTTCACAGGTGAATTCTATCAAACATTTAGAGAAGAGATAGCACCCATCCTTCTCAAACTCTTCCAAAAAATTGCAGAGGAAGGAACACTCCCAAACTCATTCTACCAGGCCACCATCAACCAGAAAGAGATATTACAAAAAACGAAAATTACAGACCAATATCACTGAATAGAGATGCAAAAATCCTCAACAAACTACTAGCAAACAGAATCCAACAACACATTAAAAGGATCATACACCATGATCAAGTGGGATTTATCCCAGGGATGCAATGATTCTTCAATATACACAAATCAATCAATGTGATACACCATATGAACAAATTGAAGAATAAAAACCATATGATTATCTCAATACATGCAGAAAAACCTTTGACATAATCCAACACCAATTTACGATTAAAACTCTCCAGAAAGTGGGCATAGAGGGAACCTACTTCAACATAATAAAGGCCATATATGAAAAACCCAAAGCCAACATCATTCTCAATGGTGAAAAACTGAAAGCATTTCCTCTAAGATTAGGAACGAGACAAGGATGTCTACTCTCGCCACTATTATTCAACATAGTTTTGGAAGTCCTAGCCATGGCAATCAGAGAAGAAAAAAAACAAAAGGAATACAAACTGGAAAAGAAGAAGTAAAATTGTCACCATTTGCAGGTGACATGATACTATATATAGATAATCCTAAAGATGCCACCAGAAAACCACTAGAGCTAATCAATGAATTTGGTAACGTTGCAGAATACAAAATTAAGGCACAGAAATCTCTTGCATCCTTATACACTAACAACGAAAGATCAGCAAGAGAAATTTCAGAAACAATCGCATTCACCATTGCAACAAAAAGAATAAAATACTTAGGAGGTAAAAGACATGTACTCAGAAAACTATAAGACACTGATGAAAGAAATCAAAGATGACAGAAACAGATGGAGAGATATACCATGTTCTTGGATTGGAAGAATCAATATTGTGAAAATGACTATACTACTCAAAGCAATCTACAGATTCATTGCAATCCCTATCAAACTACCAATGGCATTTTTCACAGAACTAGAACAAAAAATTTCACAATTTGTATGGAAACACAGAAGACCCCGAATAGACAAAGCAATCTTGAGGGAAAAAAATGGAGCTGGAGAAATCAGACTCCCTGACTTCAGACAATATTACAAAGCTACAGTAATCAAGACAATATGGTACTGGCACGAAAACAGAAATAAAGATCAATGGAACAGGATAGAAAGCCCAGAGATAAACCCACGCACATATGGTCAACTAATCTATGACAAAGGAGGCAAGGATATACAATCGAGAAAAGACAGTTCTCTTCAATAAGTGGTGTTGGGAAAACTGGACAGTTACATGCAAAAGAAAGAAATTAGAACAATCCCTAACACCATACACAAAAATAAACTCAAAATGGATTAATGACCTAAATGTAAGGCCAGACACTATAAAACTCTTAGAGGAAAACACAGCAGAATACTCTTCTACATAAATCACAGCAAGATCTTTTTTAACACACCTCCTAGAATAATGGAAATAAAAACAAAAATAAACAAATGGGACCTAATGAAACTTCAAAGCTTTTGCACAGCAAAGGAAACCATAAACAAGACCAAAAGACAACCCTCAGAATGGGAGAAAATATTTGCAAACGAATCAACGGACAAAGGATTAATCTCCAAAATATATAAACAGCTCATGCAGCTCAAAATAAAAAAACAAACAACCCAATCAAAAAATGGGCAGAAGACCTAAATAGACATCTTTCCAAAGAAGACATACAGATGGCCAAGAGGCACATGGAAAGCTACTCAACATCACTAATTATTAGAGAAATATAAATCAAAACTACAGTGAGGTATCACCTCACACTGGTTAGAATGGGCATCATCAGAAAATCTACAAACAACAAATGCTGGAGAGGGTGTGGAGAAAAGGGAACCCTATTGCACTGTTGGTGGGAATGTAAATTGATACAGCCACTATGGAGAACAGTACGGAGGTTCCTTAGAAAACTAAAAATAGAATTACCATATGACCCAGTAATCCCACTACTGGGCATACACCCAGAGAAAACCATAATTCAAAAAGACACATGCATCCCAATGTTCATTGCAGCACTATTTACAATAGCCAAGTCATGGAAGCAACCTAAATGCCCATCGACAGACGAATGGATAAAGAAGATGTGGCACATATATACAATGGAATATTACTCAGCCATAAAAAGGGACGAAACTGGGTCATTTGTAGAGACGTGGATGGACCTAGAGACTGTCATACAGAGTGAAGTAAGTCAGAAGGAGAAAAACAAATATCATATATTAACGCATATATGTGGAATCTAGAAAAATGCTGTAGATGAACCAGTTTGCAAAGCAGAAATAGAGACACAGATGTAGAGAACAAACGTATGGACACCAAGGGGGGAAAGTGAGGGGTGGGCGGTGGTGGTGGGATAAATTGGGAGATTGGGATTGACATATATACGCTAATATGTATAAAATTGATAACTAATAAGAACCTGCTGTATAAAAATAAAATAAAATTCAAAACAAAAAAGTTAATACTTTGCCAAACACAGTATATAAAAGTCACTTCTCACGTTGCATCCACACTGAAATACGCACGTATCCTTCTATTCTGAGGCCTCATATCCCAAGCATTCCCCTGATTTTCTCCTAATCTTGTCTCCAAAGCTTATTCAGGTCTATTGGCACATTTGCAGATAGGTTTACATTCCTACTGAGAGTTCAGGAAATTTTCAGAGCCCCTCAGGCCCGTTATTTAGAGTCTCAGCTCAGTCACTGCTGTTTTGAGGCATGTGGATCTCCTGGCAATCTTCCTGGAGGCTGCCTTTAGGAGCTAGTCGATAATTCCTCTATTCTGAGATTCCCAAACATAAACAGAGGTTGGTTTTTTTTTTTGTTTTTTTTTTTCCGTTCTCCTAGATTCAAGGGCTACAAACTTCATACCCACATTTCAGTTCAGGTTAAGCCTTATCCAATTCTCATTGGCTGGATGAGATTTAACCCTATTTTAGGAAGGGGTTTCTTTCCAAACATCATTCTGCACTACCCCTTTTTCTATGTTCTGAATTTCTTTGTACAAAGTTTCCAAAATTCTCAGCCCATGGGACTGAAAAAAATTATTTGATAAAATTATATTTTGAAGTTGAAACCCCTCCACAGGTAGAGTTTTTTTTTTGTTTTTTTTTAATGCATTGCAAGAGTCTCTTTTAGAACTCAGCATTAGAAAGTAGATCATTTATTTTCAACTACATCATTCTTCACTAGACAGTATATATACAAAATCTTGCTTACTGAATCAATAGTGGGAGCAGTGTCATGGGCACAGGGAAGTAAAGGTAGATCAACTTTGATTTTCACTCAAAATAGTTTTAATAGAAACAATAATAATAGTAATAATAGAGCCTGGCTGCCTTTATAGACAAGTTTATAATAGAACCGCTTTTTTTTTTAAACCAGGAACCAGAGTCTTGCTTTAATGTTATCAGCATAATAATCAAATCACCAGGAATACTTAGAGCCTCAAAAATGTTTTATCTATTTAATTCTCACCCTTACCCCCAAATGTCACTAGCTGTTTGTACAAGTGCAATTACAGGAAATTGCTATAGCAGAAAGATTTTTGGCAATCACCATAAAAAATGATCAATAGTACATCAGGCTGATAGTGGTGTAAACTTTAATGGAAGGAATGAACGTTTGCTATAAATGCTTCTCACCAGACATATTGGCAATTATACAAAATATTTAAACCTCAGTAGGTTGTGAGAAGTAAGCCTAATAGTTTGAACTCCCAGAACCTAAGTATAGTAATATTCAGAATGATATTATGTGAAAATAAACTACATAGTTTATATATTCTATAAAATCTCTCCTTTCTATATTTTATGAAGAGGCTCTTTGCCTCAGTGAATAGGAACATTAAAGCCTAAATTTTCTCCCATCAACTGGGGGTCCTTTGACAAATGGAGGCAGTACTTCTGGAGTTCTTCCAACGATAATGATTAACCAAGACAAGTAAGCAGAAGGTCGCCTGGAAGGTGAGAGCTCATCTATGTAGACATTTCTAATTTCCTTTGGTGTCTCCTATCTCTGCTCTGACATCCCTAATGCTTATACTTTCTGTACTCCCTTTAAGATATCTAATCTCTGGCACTGATATGACTAGACCTTTTTTTTTAATTTGACATCGCAAATAACCAATGGACTAGTATCCTAAGGTAAATTAGTTTCTAAAAAAAGCAACTCTAATATATGTGATGCATTGAAGACACAATTGTGTTTTGGTGAATTTTCTGCTTCTCCTTGACAACTGATGGTCACTATCGAAGAAAAAAAAAAAGAAAATATATGAATGACCCGTGTTCCAGTATTGGCTGATAATCAGATATTTGAAATTTAGAACACATTTTCTTACAGAAATTATATTATCCATAGACTTTTGAAAACCTGTAGGTTATTAGTTTGCCAGGATGAATGTTCAGTGTTGCAGTTTGACCAGTGATTTCTAAGTGCCAAATAGAAGGGAGCCTTTGAATCAATGGACACTTAGCTATAACAGATTGAAGTTTCTAACTCACAAGAAATACAAGGATATTTTTATGAAACTTTAAAAAATACATATTTTCAAATTCATATTTCAAACAGCCAACATGATGTTCACTGATAGTTTTTCTCTTAAAATAAGCATTTATAAATATAATTTCCATTACTTTTAAAACCCTGATTATTTCAATAAATTGGAAAGAGATATAATATTCATTTATTCAAGAAAATTTACCGGAGGCTCCGACTTCGGAGGTCATTCCCAGGGAGAGGACTGGGGTTGGCTGCGTGAACACAGCCTGAAGGGGGCTAGTGCACCACAGCTAGCTGAGAGGGAGTCCAGGAAAAAGCCTGAAACTGCCTAAGAGGCAAGAGACCATTGTTTCAGGGTACGCTAGGAGAGGGGATTCAGAGCACCACCTAAACGACCTCCAGAGATGGGCGCGAGCCCCGCTATCAGCGCAGATCCCAGAGACGGGCATAAAATGCTAAGACTGCTACAGCCACCAAGAAGCCTGTGTGCAAGCACAGGTCACTATCCACACCTCCCCTCCCAGGAGCCTGCCCAACCCACCACTACCAGGGTCCCGTGATCCAGGGACAACTTCCCTGGGAGAACACACGGCGCACCTCAGACTGGTGCAATGTCATGCTGATCTCTGCCGCCGCAGGCTCACCCCTCTGTACCCCTCTCTCCCCCCGGCCTGAGTGAGCCAGAGCCCCCGAAGCAGCTGCTCCTTTAACCCTGTCCTGTCTGAGTGAAGAACAGATGTCCTCAGGCAACCTACATGAAGAGGCAGGGCCAAATCCAAAGCTGAACCCTGGCAGCTGTGCAAACAAAGAAGAGAAAGGGAAATCTCTCCCAGCAGCCTCAGGAGCAGATTAAATCTCCACAATCAACTTGATGTACCTGCATCTGTGGAATACCTGAATAGACAACGAATCATCCCAAAATTGAGGCGGTGGACTTTAGGAGCAAATGTAGACTTGGGGTTTGCTTTTGGCATCTAATTTGTTTCTGGTTTTATGTTTATCTTAATTTAGTGTTTAGAGTTTATTATCACTGGTAGATGTGTTTATTGATTTGGTTGCTCTCTTCCTTTTTTTATTTTATATATACATATATGTATTTTTTCTTTTTTCTCTTTTTTGTGACTGTGTATGTGTATGCTTCTTTGTGTGATATTTCTGTATAGCTTTGATTTTGCCATTTATCCTAGGACTCTTTTTTTTTTTTTTTTTTTTTTTAGTATACTGTTTAGCACTTGTTATCATTGGTGGATTTGATTTTTGGTTTGGTTGCTCTCTTGTTTATTTCTCTTTTTTTAATTACTTTTTATTTTTTTTATTTTTCATGATTTTTTAATTTCTTATTTTAATAACTTTATTTTATTTTATTTTATTTCTTTCTTTCTTTCCTTTTTCCTCCCTTTTCTTCTGAGCCGTGTGGCTGTAAGGTATTGTGCTCCGGCCAGGTGTCAGGCCTGTGCCTATGAGGTGGGAGAGCTGAGTACATCACATTGGTACACCAGAGACATCCCAGCTCCACGTAATATCAAATGTGAAAGATCTCCCAGAGATCTCCATCTCAACGCTAAGACCCAGCTCCACTCAACGACCAGCAAGCTGCTGTGATGGACACCCTATGTCAAACAACTAGCAAGACAGGAACATAACCACACCCATTAGCTGAGAGGTTGCCTAAAATCATAATAAGGTCACAGACACCCCAAAACACACCATCGGATGTTCTGCCCACCAGAAAGACAAGATCCAGCCTCATCCACCAGAAAATAGGCACCAGTCCACTCCACCAGGAAGGCTACACAACCCACCGAACAAACCTTAGCCACTAGGGGAAGACACCAAAAACAACAGAACTACGAACCTGCAACCTGCAAAAAGGAGACCCCAAACACAGTAAGTTAAGCAAAATGAGAAGACAGAGAAACACACAGCAGATGAAGGAGCAAGGCAAAAACTCACCAAACCAAACAAATGAAGAGGAAATAGGCAGTCTACCTGAAAAAGAATTTGGAGTAATGATACTAAAGATGATCCAAAATCTTGGAAAGAGAATGGAGAAAATACAAGAAACGTTTAACAAGGACCTAGAAGAACTAAAGAGCAAACAAACAATGATGAACAGCACAATAAATGAAATTAAAAATTCTCTACAAGGAATCAATAGCAGAATAACTGAGGCAGAAGAACAGATAAGTGACCTGGAAGATAAAATAGTGGAAATAACTACCACAGAGCAGAATAAAGAAAAAAGAACGAAAAGAATTGAGGACAGTCTCAGAGACCTCTGGGACAACATTAAATGCACCAACATTCAAATTATAGGGGTCCCAGAAGAAGAAGAGAAAAAGAAAGGGACTGAGAAAATATTTGAAGAGATTATAGTTGAAAACTTCCATAATATGAGAAAGGAAATAGTGAATCAAGCTTAGGAAGCACAGTCTCATACAGGATAAAACCAAGGAGAAACATGCCAAGACACATATTAATCAAACTATCAAAAATTAAATACAAAGAAAAAATATTGAAAGCAGCAAGGGAAAAGCAACAAATAACATACAAGGGAATCCCCATAAGGTTAACAGCTGATCTTTCAACAGAAACTCTGCAAGCCAGAAGGGTGTGGCAGGACATATTTAAAGTGATGAAAGGGAAAAACCTACAACCAAGATTACTCTACCCAGCAAGGATCTCATTCAGATTCTACAGAGAAATCAAAGCCTTTACAGACAAACAAAAGCTAAGAAAATTCAGCACCACCAAACCAGCTTTACAACAAATGCTAAAGGAATTTCTCTAGGCAGGAAACACAAGAGAAGGTAAACACCTACAATAACAAACCCAAAACAATTAACAAAATGGTAATAGGAACATACATATCGATAACTACTTTAAATGTGAATGGATTAAATGCTCCAAGCAAAAGACATAGACTGGTTGAATGGATACAAAAACAAGACCCATATATATGCTGTCTACAAGAGACCTACTTCAGACCTGGGAAACATACAGACTGTAAGTGAGGGGATGGAAAAAGATATTCCATGCAAATGGAAATCAAAAGAAAGCTGGAGTAGCAATTCTCATATCAGAAAAAACAGACTTTAAAATAAAGACTATTACAAGAGACAAAGAAGGACACTACATAATGATCAAGGGATCAATCCAAGAAGAAGATATAACAGTTGTAAATATTTAGGCACCCAACATAGGAGCACCTCAATACATAAGGCAAATGCTAACAGCTATCAAAGGGGAAATCGACAGTAACACAGTCATAGAAGGGGACTTTAACACCCCACTTTCACCAATGGACAGATCATCCAAAATGAAAATAAATAAGGAAACACAAGCTTTAAATGATACATTAAACAAGATGGACTTAATTGATATCTATAGGACATTCCATCCAAAAACAACAGAATACACTTTCTTATCAAGTGCTCATGGAACATTCCCCAGGATAGATCATATCGTGGGTCACAAATCAAGCATTGGTAAATTTAAGAAAATTGAAATCGTATCAAGTATCCTTTCTGACCACAACGCTATGAGACTACATATCAATTAAAGGAAAACATCTGTAAAAACTACAAACACATGGACGCTAAACAATACACTACTAAATAACCAGGAGCTCACTGAAGAAATCAAAGAGGAAATCAAAAAATATGTAGAAACAAATGACAATGAAAATACGACAACCCAAAACCTATGGGATGCAGCAAAAGCAGTTCTAAGAGGGAAGTATATAGCAACACAATCCTACCTCAAGAAACATCTCAAATAAACAACCTAACCTTACACATAAAGCAATTAGAGAAAGAAGAACAAAAAACCCCCAAAGTTAGCATAAGGAAAGAAATCTTAAAGATCAGATCAGAAATAAATGAAAAAGAAATGAAGGAAACGATAGCAAAGATCAATAAAACTAAAAGCTAGTTCTTTCAGAAGATAAACAAAATTGATAAACCATTAGCTAGACTCATCAAGAAAAAAAGGGAGAAGACTCAAATCAGTAGAATTAGAAATGAAAAAGGAGAAGTAACAATACACTGCAGAAATACAAAGCATCCTAAGGGACTAATACCAGCAACTCTATGCCAATAAAATGGACAACTTGGAAGAAATGGAAAAACTCTTAGAAAGGTATAACCTTCCAAGACTGAACCAGGAAGAAATAGAAAATATAAACAGACCAATCACAAGCACTGAAGTTGAAACTGTGATTAAAATCTTCCAACAAACAAAAGTCAAGGACCAGATGGCTTCACAGGCAAATTCTATCAAACATTTAGAGAAGAGCTAACACCTATCCTTCTCAAACTCTTCCAAAATATAGCAGAGGGAGGAATACTCCCAAACTCATTCTATGAGACCACTATCACCCTGATACCAAAACCAGACAAAGATGTCACAAAGAAAGAAAACTACAGGCCATGTCCTTGAACTTTATATAGATGGAATCGTACAGTGGTTCTCTTTGGGTTGAGATTCACCCATGTAGTTGCTTCAGTAGTTCCAATAGCTTGCATCCATAGTTGATTATTTTTTCATTTCTGTGTATTGTTCTTAATGGACACTTGGGTTTCAAGTCTGGGGCTATTATGAATAAAGCTGCTGTGAACATTCTCAGATTTGCCTTTTGATAGACATAAGCACTCACTTCTCTTGAACATATATCCATGAGTGGAATTTCTGTGTCACAGAGTATTATTACCTTTAGCAGACATTTTTTCTGAACTGATCAAATCAATTTACATTCCCACTGGCAATGTAAGAGAATTTAAATACAGATTCTGGATTGTTTTATAGGTTTCAGTAAAGTTTATTCAAAATGTAAAAAAAAGAAAAGAAAAGAAAAGAAAACTACAGGCCAATATCACTGATGAACATAGATGCAAGAATCCTCAAGAAAGTCCTAGCAAACAGAATCCAACAGCACATTAAAAGGATCATACACCATGATCAAGTGGGGTTTAACCCAGGAATGCAAGGATTCTTCAATATACGCAAATCAATCAATGTGATACACCATATAAACAAATTGAAGGAGAAAAATCATATGATCATTTCAATAGATGCAGAAAAAGCTTTCGACAAAATTCAACACCCATTCATGATAAAAACCCTCCAGAAAGTAGTCATGGAGGGAACTTACCTCAACATAATAAAGGCCATATATGACAAACCCACAGCAAACATCGTTCTCAATGGTGAAAAACTGAAACCATTTCCTCTAAGATCAGGAAAGGACAAGGTTGTCCACTCTCACCACTATTATTCAACATAGTTTTGGAAGTAGTAGCCACAGCAATCAGACAAGAAAAAGAAATAAAAGGAATCCAAATCAGAAAAGAAATAAAGCTGTCACTATTTGCAGATGACATGATACTATACACAGAGACCCTAAAGATGCTACCAGAAAACTATTAGAGCTAATCAATGAATTTGATAAAGTAGCAGGATACAAAATTAATGCACAGAAATCTCTTGCATTCCTATACACTAATGATGAAAAATCTGAAAGAAAAATGAAGGAAACACTCCCATTTACCACTGCAACAAATAGAATAAAATAACTAGGACTAAACCTACCTAAAGGGACAAAAGAGCTGTGTGCAGAAAACTATAAGGCACTGATGAAAGAAATTAAAGATGATACAAATAGATGGAGAGATATACCATGTTCCTAGATTGGAAGAATCAACATTGTGAAAATGACTAGACTATCCAAAGCAATCTACAGATTCAATTAAATCCTTATGAAACTACCAGTAGCATTTTTCACAGAACTAGAACAAAAAATTTCACATTTTGTATGGAAACACAAAGGACCCGAATGGCCAAAGCAATCTTGAGAAAGTAAAACGGAGCTGGAGTAATCAAGCCCCTGGACTTCAGACTACACTACAAAGCTACAGCAATCAAGACAGTATGGTACTGGCACAAAAACAGAAATATAGATCCATGGGACAGGACAGAAAGCCCAGAGATAAACCCATGCACATATGGTCACCTTATCTTTGATAAAGGAGGCAAGAATATACAGTGGAGAAAAGACAGCCTCTTCAATAAGTGGTGCTGGGAAAATTGGACAGGTACATGTAAAAGTATGAAATTAGAACACTCCCTGACACCATACACAAAAATAAACTCAAAATGGATTAAAGACCTAAGTGTAAGGCCAGACACTATCAAACTCTTAGAGGAAAACATAGGCAGAACACCCTATGACATAAATCACAGCAAGATCCTTTTTGACCTAGCTCCTACAGAAATGGAAATAAAAACACAAATAAACAAATGGGACCTAATGAAACTTAAAAGCTTTTGCACAGCAAAGGAAACCATACACAAGACAAAAAGGCAACCCTCAGCATGGGAGAAAATATTTGCAAATGAAGCAACTGACAAAGGATTAATCTCCAAAATTTTCAAGCAGCTCATGCAGCTCAATATCAAAATACAAACAACCCAATCCAAAAATGGGCAGAAGACCTAAATAGACATTTTTCCAAAGAAGATATACAGATTGCCAACAAACACATGAAACAATGCTCAACATCACTAATCATTGGAGAAATGCAAATCAAAACTACAATGAGGTATCACCTCACACCAGTCAGAATGGCCATCATCAAAAAATCTACAAACAATAAATGATGGAGATTGTGTGGAGAAAAGGGAACCCTCTTGCACTGTTGGTGGGAATTTAAATTGATACAGCCACTATGGAGAACAGTATGGAGGTTCTTTAAAAAACTAAAAATAGAACTACCATATGACCCAGCAATCCCACTACTGGGCATATACCCTGAGAAAACCATAATTCAAAAAGAGTCACATACCACAATGTTCATTGCAGCTCTATTTACAATAGCCAGGACATGGAAGCAACCTAAGTGTCCATCGACAGATAAATGGATAAAGAAGATGTGGCACAAATATACAATGGAATATTACTCTGCCTTAAAAAGAAACAAAATTGAGTTATTTGTAGTGAGGTGGATGGACCTAGAATCTGTCATCCATAGTGAAGTAAGTCAGAAAGAGAAAAACAAATACTGTATGCTAACATGTATATATGGAATTAAAAAAAAAAAAATGGCTCTGAAGAACCTGAGGGCAGGACAGGAATAAAGATGCAGACATAGAGAATGGACTTGAGGACACGGTGAGGGGGAAGGGTAAGCTGGGACGAAGAGAGTGGTATGGACATATATATACTACCAAATGCAAAATAGATAGCTAGTGGGAAGCAGCCACAGAGCACAGGGAGATCAGCTCGGTGCTTTGTGACCACCTAGAGGGGTGGGATAGGGAGGGTGGGAGGGAGACGCAAGAGGGAGGAGATATGCGAATATATGTATATGTATAGCTGATTCACTTTGTTATACAGCAGAAACTAACACACCATTGTAAAGCAATTATACTCCAATAAAGATGTTAAAAAAATAAATAATATACATAAGTATTAAAAAAAAAAAAAAAGAATATTTACTGATAACCTGCCATGTGTCGGGACTGGGACTTATTCTAGAAACCAGAAATGCAACTATGAACGGTGCAGGAAAGGCATCTGCCCTCGTGCACTTACATTTTATTTGGTAACCAACAATAAAGACAGGTGATTTCAGAAAATGTTTCCCTGGGAAGTGATATTTAAGTTAGACATTTAATGCTGAGAAGGTACCATCTACGTGAATATACTGAAAATAATGTTCTGGAAAGAATGAATATCTTGCTTGTGTAAAGGTACTCATTTGTGAATGAAGTTCGTATATCCAGGGATAGAAAAGAAAGTATTATTGGAACACCACAAAAAAGAGTATATAAGGTACAAGATGACATTAGTAGGAAGAGTCTAAATCATTTAGGGTTTTGAGGGTCATTGTAAGCAGTTTGCGGTTTCATCTAAATACAGTCATTCGAGAGGTTTTAGAAGATTCCCTTTATTACAAAGCAAGACATTTAAATAGGAATTAGTTGCAATAAATGTAAGGACTATGAAAAAAGGAAAATAAAAGGCAACTACCTCTAAATGCACAGCGTTTTATATATATATATATATGTGTGTGTATATATATATATATATATACATATGTTAAATGATTTTGAGAAAAAAATTCCATTCAAAATGCAACAATAACATCAGACTTCTTATGAAATAGAAAAACGAGAGACATCATTTGCAAGAATATAGAATATCTACTATTTACGGCATCATTCACCATGAATAGCTTTATACTGAAACAGAATGAAAAAAAAAGAAAAATGTCAAGCCTTGTAGTAATTATTAAAAACAGGAATTATTAAAAACAGGAATATGATCCTGAGTTAGGACCAAAAAAAATTCAATAATTTTTTCACATAATTGGATACATTACAGTGGACTGCTTTTTGGTGTCTCATTCTTGGGGTAGTGAGGGCTATTTTGCTTCTTTCTTTTGTTTTACAGTTGATGAATGAAATGAACCTATTTGTGTCATTCAAGAAAAAATTCCCACATCTGTTCACAGGTGGACACTTTTGTGATTGAAATCATGGCTCATTTAAATTGTTGAATATTTTCACATGAGAAAAAAATTATGATTTTAATAATTCATACCAGTAAAACAGATTTAAGGAAACTCATTCTATTGGTGTCATCCTTCTATGCTTAAACAACTTTCCAGAAATCAAATTGATGGCCTGATCCACTTTTGCAAAATGTGGATGATTAAAGAAAATCATCTAATTTCAACCTTTATGACCTAACATTTTTCAGTTCATTTTTCTCAATTATTATGGAGTGTGAGTGAAAAACTGCTAGAGGAAACTATTAAAATGCAGTACAAAAGAATATTAAAAATTACAAGATTTCAGTTTCTGTTCAGAGACAGAGAGCTAGAAAGATGTCATTCTCACCCTTACAAAAAAAGAAGCTGGAAAGACTTCAAGTTATAGATTTGTTGTGAACCCATAGGAACACTGATACCTAAGGGCAAATGTCCATGGCAAATTCTGGATCTGGATCTGAGACTTCAGTGAGACACAAAAATTGAGCATTTGCTTCCCTGTGTAAAAGCACCAAAGGCCCCGTAAAGCCTGGAGGGATGCTGCAGAAAATGTGACTAGAAGTTTTGACAAATTGCTGGAGGGAGAGTGTGGGCAAGCATGAGAGTGTGACACTCCTAGGGAACACAGCATAGAGAAGTTCCCATCCCCTTGCTGTATTTGCCTCCAGGAACCTCGTCAGGCTCTCAGTGGGCTGATCCTGAAGAATCAGGAGAAGTCCCGCCGCCCCACTCTGCCCTACCCCAAATGGTATCAATGCAAACTGGTGCATGAGCAGAACAGCCACTGCTAAAACCACCCAGACACGCTGACCCTATATCCTTAGGCCACTTTTTTAAAGGCAGCAAATTTAAACAAAAATAATTATAAACATATGTTCTCCTAATGGAATTAAACTTTAATAATTGAAAGATATCTAGACAATCTGTAAATATTTGGAAATTAAGAGAAATCCCCTTCAAACAACTATGGGACAAAGAGAAAGTGTCAGGGTAAATTAAAAACAAAAACAAACTTTTGAACTAAATTAAAATAAGGATACAATGTATCAAAATTTGTAAATACAGCTAAAGCAATGCTTAAAGGGAATTATTTTTCACCAGTGCACATAATAGAAAAGAAGAAAGACCTAAAATGAATAACCTAAGCTCCCACTTTAGGAGAGTAACAGAGAAAAATGCATATTAAACCTAAGGGCAGCTGAAGGATTAAAATAATAAAAATTAGAGGAGAAAACAATGAAATTGAAAACAGGAAAATAGTAGAGAGAATGAGGGAAAGAGAAAGCTAGTTCTTTAAATATATAAATGAAACTGATTAAAAACATGAACCACAACACATATCTTACACCACACAGAAAAATTAACTCAAAATCAATCCTAGACTTAAATGCAAAATATAAAATTATAACATTTCTGGAAGAAAATATAGAATATCTACGTGGCCTTAAGTTGGAAATATTAACATGCAAGAAATTATGGAAGTGCACAAAAATAGAAGGATAGGGATGGGTCAAAGGGACAAAGGAATCCCTAATGGCTAAATGTGGAAGTATTTTAGCAAAAATATAAATAACATAATGTCAGATTATAATCCAAAGTATAAAATAAACATACTTAAATCTCTACTGATATAAATAAATGAGCAAAGAATGAATAAATATGGAAGGAGACAAATCCTACAGAAGTATCCCAAATAACATTATACATACTCCCATTTCAGGAGGTAGAAGTTAGCTCTCCACATCCACTGTGTGAAATGGATTTATTTGTAGAGCACAGAAAGGGAAAATTCATACCTTTCCAGGGGAGAAGTCTGGGTCCCACTATTCTAACCACGTGACCAAGTTGAAGTCACCAACCTTGCAGCCTCTCATGAGATGTGGTGAAAAGGGCAAATCACTTCTGTGGTATTCCTTCCAAAGACCCTTAACACTAATCTGATCATGAGTTAGAAACTTTAGAAAAACTCAAATTGAGTAAAATTGAGGGACGTTCTACAAAATATTTGCCAAGTACTCCTCAAAACTGTCAAAGTAAATCAAAAACAGGGAAAGATTCAGAAACTGTCATAAACCTCATGAGGCTAAGTGGACATGATCACTACATGCAATGTTGTATTCTGGATTAGATCCTGGAATTCGGAAGAGTACATTCATGGAAAAAATGATGAATCTAAATAAAGTCCGGAGGTTATGTAATAGTAATGTAACAGCGTTGGTTTCTTAGATTTGACAAAGGTATCATGGTAACGTAAGATGACAACATTAGGGGAAACAAATTCTGCGTGGGGTATACTGAAATTCTCTGTACCATCCTGCACTTTTCTGTAAGTCTAAAATTATTTTTAAAAAAAGTTTATTAGAAAAACAACTACGGCTCTATATTTCCACACTTTAAGTATTAAAACATCTGGAATTGTTCTTATTTTCTATTGATATTGGTATTATAAAACTGAACAAAGTTAAATGACAAATGGCAAGGTTAATATCTAAATTTCATATTGTACAATGCAACATTAGACATAAGAACTAAGATTGATCTAGTCCTGTAGAAGAGAGGTGCTGGGTTTCCTGTTACAAATCAGAGAAGTTACAATTATATATGCTGATTTATTATTTATCTCTTTCTTAAATTTTGAACTTAAAAACTTTATTGGTCAAAATCAAACATATTTGCATTACAGCACATAATATTTGTATGTGTGATACTGTGATTTATAAGAATAAATATATATTTGGTCTTTATACCCTTTCCCCCAACAGAGCTCCTAAAACCTTGGAACTTAAGTGAAGAGAGTGATAAAGGTATTTTGCGTTATGTTAATGAAGTGAGTTTGGGATCCACCTAAGGATGGAGCTGGTTGCTAGAAGAATGAACCTTGTGATTAGAGAGTTGGAACTTTCAGCCCCACCCTCCCTGACATCCAGGAAGTGGGGAGGGGCTGGAGGTTGAATCAGTAACCAATGGTCAATGGTTTAATTAATCATGCCTATGTAATGAAGCCTCCATAAAAGCCAAGAAGGACAGGGTTTGGAGAGCTTCCAGATTGATGAACACGTGGAGATTTGGGGAGAGTGGTGATTTGGAGAGGGCAAAGAAGCTCTGTGTCCTTTCCCCATACCTCCTTCTGTGCATCTCTTCCACCTGGCTGTTGAGTTATATCCTTATATAACACACCAGTGACTTAATAAGTAAAATATTTCTCTGAGTTCTATAAGCTGCTCTACCAAATTAAATCAACCCGAGGAGAAGGGTGTTGGAATCTCCAATATATAGCTAGTGGGTAAGAAGCTTAGATCATAACCTGGGCTTGCAACTGGCATCTGAAGTGTGTGTGTGTGTGTGGGTGTGGGTGTGGGTGTGTGTGTATTGGGGGTTTGGGAGGAGTCTTGTAAGACTGAGTCCTTAAACTGGAATCTGATGCTATCTATGGGTAGTTAGTGCCAGAATTGAGTTGAACTGAGCTGGCCACATAATCAGAGAAGTTAGCAGCCACCTCAAGTGGCCAAAAGAGGGGGCAGCTGAACAGACCTGGCACTGGGGCTCCCCAAACTGGTAAATGTCTTTTAGTATAATGTGTATCAAAGAAACACTGGAGTTGCCCCCATGAAAATAAAGGTGAGAGAGAAGATCACTCCATCTGAGAAGGGCAGAGGGGATTGAATCGAGCACAGTGCAAAAATTGAAGACATTTTATTCCCCTAATTTTTTTTTCTTACTATAAATCAAGAAATGAGATCATTAGTGAGAATGAGATATGTAGTTAGGAGTTTAGGATCTTGGGAGAGTAAAGCTAAGGAGAAATATCTTTTGTGCTATTTAGAAGAGAAAACGATTTTTTTTAACCTAATAATATGGTAATAGAGAAACAGATAATTCTCAGTCCTGGAAATAAGTGAGAGGTATAAAATGTGAGCATAACTTCTTATAGGTCTGCTTGCTTTGCACCTTAGGAATCTCAGTTTTGCTTTATATATTTTTTTAACATCTTTATTGGAGTATAATTCCTTTATAATGTCATGTTAGTTTCTGCTATATAACAAAGTGAATCAGCTATATGTATACATATATCCCCATATCCCCTCCCTCTTGCGTTTCCCTCCCACCCTCCCTATCCCACCCCTCTAGGTGGTCACAAAGCACCAAGCTGATCTCCCCGTGCGATGCAGCTGCTTCCCACTAGCTATTTTACATTTGGTAGTGTATATATGTAAGTGCTACTCTCTCACTTCGTCCCAGCTTACCCTTCCCCCTTCCCGTGTCCTCAAGTCCATTCTCTACGTCTGCGTCTTTATTCCTGTCCTGCCCCTAGGTTCATCAGAACCTTTTTTTTTTTTTTTTTTTAGATTCCATATATATATGTGTTAGCATACGGTATTTGTTTTTCTCTTTCTGACTTACTTCACTCTGTATGACAGACTCTAGGTCCATCCACCTCACTACAAATAACTCAATTTCATTTCTTTTTATTGTTTTATATTTTTATTTGTTTTCTGTCCTTCTAAGTTCCCACAGTAACCACCAAACTTTTTTCTTTTAAGTCTCTCATCCATAGTAATGGGTAAGAGACTGTGGAAACCAAACACCAAAGTCAAAGCAGAAATTGCCACTCCATAATCATTTACTCTTCAAAGGCTTAGCCAAGCAGTCCTGCACCACAATCAGCAATAAAAATGTTCAAGATTGACGGTCTTAATTGTGAAACAGTACACAAGTCCTTGGAGCAATGAAAAATGCCATAGTGTTTTTCAAGTAAAACAAAAGGGTACTTTCAAATCAAATTCCATGTAACTCATTTAAGAAGTTTCCTCCAAGAAGAGTACCTTTAGAAACAAAAATCACAGGATACCTTTCTAATTTCTCATACACCTAATAAATATTATTAAAAATATTTTTATGAGATAGTCTTGATATTTTACTGCATAAAGTGTGTTTATGGGACAGTACCAAAATGTCTAATAATGAACTATCGTAGTAGTATTTGACTTTGAATAGCTCAAATTGTGGCCATTTAAATCAATGCTTTCTGAAGTGTTGTGCACACACCTATAGGAAGATACAAAACCATGACTGAGGTACAGAAAGGAGATATTATAAGCTTTATACCTGTATACATATATATGTTTTATATTTATATAGGTAAATATATATAATCTACAAAGAAAAAATAGGTTTTTGTAATGTATGATATATAGATTCCATCTCATACTATCATTTGGTCCTAATGTATCAGTGTCCTGATGGAAATACCATGGTGCAGAGAGGATGAGCATGGCCTTTGAGGGGTTTTTTCAATGTAAGTGTTTTGAGATATATTTTAATTAATTATATCTTATTAAATAGAATATTATCTAATTTAAGTTGAGTTAACCATGAAAAAGGGATGAGTTTTATGAGGGAAAAATAAGTATTACTAGAAAACCTCGGACTGGAACAAGTATTAAAAGTATAAATGAGAAAGTATACGTCAGAGCTGACATGCTTCTACTTTGACTATGTACCTGTACTTTTAAAATATTTGTGTGCAGAATATTAAATATTTTAAATAAAATCACAGATGTTGTATAATTTTAACCTTCATGTTCCTCTATACATTTCCAAGAGAGGTATATTTTTATATAGACAGAATGCAATTATCATATTTAACTAAAAATAATTTATTGATATCATGTAATCTCCCACTGATGATCAAACTCCACTGATTTTCTCGAAATTACATTTTTATACGTAGTTATTCAAGTCTGTATCTAAAACAATTCCACACGTGACTTTTTAAGTCAGTTTTATATAGAGCTTAGTATTTGTAAGTTTCCTGAACTATGGTTTAATATTTTTTATCATTTTTAATGAAAAATTCTTGGCAAGTATTCTTCAAATGTGGCACCTTCCCCATTCTCTCTACCCTCTCCATCTTGAAACCCAATTACAAATGTATGCAACATTTCCTCTATGTCTTTTTTTTTCTTTCTCTTTTGTATTTTTTTATCCTTTTGTCTTGCTGTGCTTCAACCTACATTTTCTGATCAGTCTTTCAGTTCTCTAATCCTTTGTTCTGTTGTTCCTAAACTACTGTTAAACCCATCTATTTAATTCTTAATTTTACTTCCAAAAGTTCTGTTGTATTCATTTTTATACTTCATTTTTATACTGCTTATATTTTGAAACTCTCTTTATACATATTAATCGTATTTGTTTTAAAGTCCCTAATAAATGCAATATATTAGTCTCTTTGTTTTGCATCTATCTTCTATGCTTTCTAAGCTTATTTTCTGAGACCCTGTGACAAAAGACATTCTAGAAAAACACCTATATTTTATCACTGCGAAAGCATCATTCTGAGTGAAAAAAGGAACTGATTTTTTTCTATTCTATTCACATTGTTTGAAAGATTGATATGGACAATTCTAGGAATGTTTGATGCCTATTTAATGATGCATGTATATCCCATTCTTTCACCTAACAGTTTAGTTTCTATTATGTTACTTTAATTCTAAAGTATTTTACCCATATTT